>NC_143556.1:58993750-59144625 GCF_054136105.1 Typopeltis vanoorti
GAGAAAAAAAAAACAGATGTGATGTACAAAAGAGAAACATATATAAGGTGAGAGAGAGAATAAAGAGAAAACAATGATGATTCTATAATAAGAGAACTTAAGGAAATCCTGACTGAATCTTGTTTTCATGGTGTAAAAATTAATAATATCAATGTCAGATGCAAAAAGGTAAGGTGAAAAATATGATATGAGAATTGTTGGAAGCAAAAATGGAAAGAGAGAATCTGCTGCTACACTATGACATAGGTATGATGGGCAATGACTGCAAATAAATTGATGCATTGGCTATGCAGAAGGGATTGAGTAAAGTTTTATGCTTTTGGATTGAATCTCATGGACAGGACTTATACAATTTTGGATGGATTGCACGCAAATGGATCTGGTGTTCTGAGAAAGTACTGCTTGCTGAAGGTGTGGAAGTTCAAAATGTAAGCACCTAAAAGGTGAATAAGTACGAGAAGAATGAAAGAATGCAGGGTCGAGTCTTTCAAGCGACAAAACTGAATGGGGTAGTCAATACATGGTGTAAAGATAGTTGAGGAACAAAGAGATTACCACAGTTTCCAAAAGTCTAAGAGGGAAAAGATATTGGCACTGGTTGTGCAACTTCACTGAAAGTTATAGTCATTAATGAGAGTTGGCTGGCAGTAGATGATGTAACAACAGAAACAGAATGTGAGAGGTGTAGTATTTTCAAGGACAGAACAAAACAGGATGATAGCACATGAATCACAGCCATGGAACAGAAAATCATCAAGATGACAGATGTAGAAAACCGTTAATGTGAAGCAATCTGGTGTTAGATAGAAAGCAGCAGGTACAATGAAAGATGCAGAAGAAATGCACTAGCATATTAGCAAAATTAGTGCTCAAGTAATTATTACAGCGGAGTTCAACTGTGGGGACATTGACTGAAAGCAAGAAAATTAAATTTACTCACCTACTGAGAGATAATTACTTGAAAAGGCATGTAATGGAGAGAACTCAGGGATTTGAAAGTACTGGAGTTAGTTCACAGGATCAGAAGACTCAATAACCAAAGTAGCCACACCACCTCTGAACAGGGAGATTGACCATGCATACTTGATTTTGAAAGTTGCAAAATGTACAATTTTCAGTTCATGCATGTGTGTGCACGCACACGCTCAAGGGTTGAAGCTGTATGGTCTCCTGATCATACAGCTTCAACCCTTGAGCGTTGTTTTCAAGTAGAGTAATGTGGGCAAATATGAGAATGGGGAAATGGACAATGAGATTTATTTGTGCCTATGGTCCCACAGAAGGTTCTACTAAGGTAGAAGTCGAGGAATTTTTTGAGGCTTTAGAAAAAGCAACTGACACAATGAAAAAGGAAAAGTTGGTCCTTGTTGGGGATCTGAATAGCAGAGTAAGAAATGATTGTCAGACATACAAAAATATTTTGGGAAAATTTGGAGAAAAGAGCAAAGCTAATAATAATGGCAAATACATGTTGGATTTCTGCTCAGGACATGGACTGGTTATTACTAACACCATGTTCCAACATAAAAATGTGCACAAATTCACATGGAGAGAAGAGGCCAGGAATAAGAAAAGTCTCATTGACTATGTTATTGTCGATAGTGATGTTTTCTCCCTGGTGCAGGACACCAGAGTGTACAGAGGATTTGAAATTGGAAGTGATCACTATTTAGTCTTGAGCAGGATAAAATTGAATTTCATATTGAAAAGAATAACATGTAAGAAAGTTTTAAAGCGAATAAAAGTTGAGCAGCTCAAATGTGAACTGCAGACTAACATACACAAAGGTTATTGAAGAAAAAATGAAAGAGTTTGAGAACAGGAACCAAACCTTGGAGATTCAGTGGCAAGCCTTGAAGAAAACCCTGATTGATTCAGGCATGCGGTGAGGTTGTCTGCAAGAATAGAAAAATCAGGACTCTATGGTGGACACAGGAAGTTAAAGAGGCAGTGAAGGAAAAGAAAAATCATAGCTTTTGATCTTAGAGAATACAGAGACAAATGTAAGAAAGCGAAACATTGTGTAAAACTAGCTAAACAAAAGTCATGGGAGGACTTTGGCGAGAACATAGAAAATAAATATCAAGAAGGAGGTAGGATATTCTGGAGGTTGTTGAAGAAGCTTAGAAATGGAGGAAAGAGTGCTGTAAAAGGAGTTAGAGATGATAAAGGTGACATGAAAACAGGAGAAAAAGACATCCTTGAAGTATGGAGTAATTACTTCAAAAAATTGCTAAATGAAACAAGCAGTGATAGCACAGTGGTAAAAAACACTCAACAGGCATACAGTCAGGAATACATATCCATACTTGAAGTAGAAAAAGCCATCAAAGGCTTGAAATGTGGAAAGGCAGCAGAAGTAGATGATATTCAACCCGAAATGCTGAAGTATAGTGGTATAAAAGTCTTATAGTGGCTGCACTGCATAGTTCAAAAAGCCTGGACAGAGGGACGAATTCCCGATGACTGGAGTAGAGCTCTAATAGTGCCCATATATAAAAAGGGAAATAAAACCGAATGTCAGAACTACAGAGGTATTTTCCTACTGAGTGTCCCTGGCAAGATCTATGCAAGCATACTTGAGAAACAGTTGAGAAGAATTGTGGAAGAAAAGCTTGGTGAAGAACAAGCTGGAATCAGGCCAAATAGAGACTGTCTGGATCAGATCTTCACTTTACGACAAATAGTTGAGAAAGCATGGGAATATAACAAAGATCTGTATTTAAGTTTTGTCGATCTGGAAAAGGCATATGACAAGGTGCCAAGAGAGAAGCTATTCAATATGCTACAGTTACATGGTGTCAATGGGGCATTATATCAAGCAATACTTAGTCCGTTTTTGAGTTGAAAATCGGCAGTTAGAATTGAAGGATGTACAGGAAGCTGGTTTAATGTTAAATCTGGTGTGAAACAAGGATGTACATTATCCCCTCTGTTATACATTATCTATATGGATCACATTATGAAGGAAAGTGGTATTAAACATGATATCAGAATTGGAGATGTTAATGTCAGCTCTTTGCTTTATGCGGACGATGTTATACTTCTGAATAAATCAGCTACAAGTTTGCAAGATTCCTAACTAAATTGAATAACTGTTGTAATAGATATGGTATGAAGGTCAGCATTAAAAAGACAAAGACAATGAAAATAGGTAGAATTGTTGAAAATGTCAACTGTGTTGTGAACTGGGAACCTTGGGAAAAGTAAAAGATTTCGGCTACTTAGGCACGATTTTTACTAAAGATGGTAAATTAAATATGGAAATAGACAACAGAATCAACAAAGCTGGTATGGCAGGAAGTCAATTGAATAAATTCATATGGAATAAGAGAGAAATTAGTCGGAACACTAAATTAGCTGTATATAAGACAGTGTTCAAACCTGTTTTAACTTATGGATCTGAGAGCTGGGTCAGTAGTAAAACACTTGACCAAAGACTAGTGACCACAGATATGAGAGTCCTGAGAAAGATTGGACGCGTGAACAGATGTCATCAATGGCAATATCATATTAAAAATGAGGATATTAGGAAACAACTTGACATTGTCGGCATCCAGGAATGGGTTAGCAGAGCTAATCTCAGGTGGTATGGTCACTTAAACAGAATGGGAGAGGAAAGATTAACAAAACAAGTGTTCTCTGCCAGGTTGGCAGGAAAACGACCCAGAGGAAGACCAAGATATAGGTGGATTGATACGGTACAGTGTGCCTTAGACGATAGAAATATAAGATCTGATAATGATAATATTGGAGTCTTGACAAGTAATAGACTGATTTGGAGGAAAATTGTATAGGAAGTTAGTAATGATGTAAATTTTTCATGTAGTACTATCATATCCTGTACACCCCTTGAGGGTACATGTCAGGAATTTTATGATGATGACTTTTGATATCAGACTTAGTACCACTTTCCTTCATAAAGTGATCCATGTAAATAATAACAGTGTAGATAATGTGCACCCTTGTTGCACAGCTGATTTAACATCAAATTTTTTTATGGCTAATTATTTTTAACTATACCTCCTTCAATTCTAACTGCCGCTGACTTACAGCTTAAATAGAGACTATGTATAATGCCCCATTTATACTATATAACTGTAGTGTTTTGAAGAGCATTTCTCTTGGCACCTTGTCGTATGCCTTTTCCAAATCTACAAAAACCTAAATACAAATTCTTGTTATATTACCAGGTTTTTTTAACCATTTGTCTTGAAGTTAAAATCTTATATTTGGCATGAATCCAACCAAGCTTCCCTTCAACAATTCTTCTTAGCTGTTTCTCAAGTATACTGGCATAAATTTTACCAGGAACCCTCAGTAGGGAAATATCTCTATAATTTTCACATTCAGCTTTATTTCCCTTTTTACAGATGGACACTTATGAGAGCTTACTCCAATCATCCAGAATTGAACCCTCTGACTAGGCCTTCTTAATTATGCAGCGTAGCCACCTTATACCTCCATATTTGAGCATTTTTGGTCAGATTTCATCTACTCTAGCTGTCTTTCCACATTTCAGGTTTTTGATGGCTTTTCTACTTTAAGTATGGATATGTACAGCAATCCCTCGATTAATGTGTCTCCTATTAGTGCATCATTTTTTTTCTATACCCAAATGCAATTAATGCACCTCTAAAATTAGATTTATATAGGCACACTAATCTAATTTTAGAGGTGCATTAATTGCATTTGGGTATAGAAAAAAAAATGATGCACTAATAGGAGACATCTTAAAAATATGTTACAGATTTTAAAAATTTTCTATCTATACATTTTTTATGGCTAATTATTTTAAAAAATCACTTACCAGGATGAAATAATTTAGTTACTGATTTAAAACATTTTACAGTTATTTTTAATGGCATACAGTACTGTACTGCTCTTTCCATGTACACTATGTTCCAAATTTACTGCCAAAATTTTTTCATCTGCTAATTACATAGCATTTTGCTGATCACATCTCGTGCCTTCTTTGCAATTGTTTTCCTTACTTTTTTATTTTAAAGTATTTTCCCAAACTTCAATCATGAGTAAAAGAATTAGTGAGCAAAAAAAAAAGTGGAGAATGAAATAATCTTGATTTTAAAGTTCTTCTTATTTTAGACAACACACCTGATCACCTTAATCTCTCTTGATTCATTGTGTGAGAACATTAAAGTGATATTTTTACTGCCAAATACAATTTCTCTCATTCAACCTATGGACCAAAGGATTATTGCAACCTTTAAGGTATACTGCCTGAGAATAACATTTAAACAGGCAATAGGAGCAACATCTGGAGAGAATTTTATGACATGAATAAAATTCTAGAAGAAATTTAATGTTAAATCTGCTATTGAAAATATTCATCAATCTTGGAATAAAATTACTGCTGGCAATATGCAAATCGTTTGGAAGCATTTTGCAAATGATTTTAGAGCCTTTATCAAATGAAATGGATAATGTTTTTGAGGAAATTGTTAACATCGGGCATGAACTTGGTTTTGATGAGAGCAACAATGATAACGTTCAAGAGTTAATTAAATCTCATTCTGAGGAATTGAGTGATTCTGACCTAAATTTAGATGCACAGTGGGAAGATCCGGAAGAATATGAAGAAAATTTAACCACTGACAGTCAGCCAAAAGAGATGTCACAGAAATTTTCATACAATCGAAGTTTTTAAGCAGCAATGCTTAGAGGCCGACCCTGATGAAGAGAGAAGCAGTAAAATTGCAGAAGAGTAGAAAAGGCAATAGGGCCATACCATCAGTTGTATGATAAAAAAAAAAAAAACAGAATGCCTGTCAAACTATGTTAGCTCAATTCTTTGTTAAGAAGTAGAATAATAAATTTATATTCTGAATATGTTTTATTGTCTTTCAGCTTCATAGTTTTTCTTTAACTAGGCCCTGAGATGTACCCTAATTCTTATATTAAAAAAAAAGTAAGGGTCAAAAAAGAAATTTGAGAAGCAAATTATATTTTTTCCCATAGGTTAATATATTTGATTAGTGCATTTTCGATTAATATGTCCAATATAAAGAACACATTAGGCTCATTAATCAAGGGATTGCTGTATTCCTAACTGCATTCATGTTGGGGATTTTCTATCACTGTGTTTACACTGCTTGTTTCATTTAGCAATCTTTTAAATTAATTACTCCAGACATTTAGAATATCTTAATCTTCAGTTTTCATGTCAACCTCTATCATCTCTGATTCCTTTTACAGTATCTTTTCTCCATTTTTAAGTGTTTTTCAATAGTCTCCAGAACATTTTGCCACCTTCCTCTTACATTTTTGTTTGTATTCTCTAAGGGCACAAAACCTTGCCATGGAGTTCTCAATTTTCTATCCTTGTAGATTACCTCACTCTGGCTGAAATAGTTTCTTCAGGGTTTGCTACAATCTCCAATGTTTGGTTTTTGTTTTCAAAATTTTTCATTTTTTCCCACTTGATTAATAGTTATGTATTTGAGTCTACAGTACACCTCCAATAGCTGCTCAACTTTGATTTGTTTTAAAACTTTCTTATATGTCCTTTTCAAAATGAAATTCAGTTTTATCCTGCTCAAAACAAAATGGTGATCACTTCTAATTTAAAATCCTCTGTGTACTCTTTATGTCCTGAATCAGTGGGAAAAAAGCTCTATCATCACTAATGAAGAAGTCAATGAAATTTTTCTTTTCCTTACATCTTCCTTCCATGTGAATTTGTGCAAATTTTTATATTGGAACATGGCATTAGTACTGTAATAACTAGCCCATGCACTGTGCAAAATTCTAGAAGGTAATTTCCATTATTATCACTAGCTTTTTTCTTGCCTCCAAATTTTCCCACCAAACATTTATGTCCAGCAATAATTTCCTACTCTGTTTAGATCTCCAATAAGGACCAGCTTTTCTTTTCTTTTTTTTGTTGTGTCGGCTGCCTTCTCTAATGCTTCAAAAAATTCCTTCATTTCTTCCTTAGTACAAACTGTTATTGCCTGAATATACCATTTTGTATTTGTTTTTTTAGAAAGATCTTGCCTTTCAGTAACACCGATTATGTCAATCTGGTACTTATCCAGTTCTTCTGCTAGTTCCATTTCTTTTCCATTAATGCTTATGTTGATAGCACCAATCCCGAACTCTGCTGATGTTGCATTGGGATGTGTTCTGGGATTCATTACGGTAGCTGACTTTGTGCTTTTCTCCCTGGTTTCCTGATGAAAAAAATGGAGACCTTGTTTAACCAGACAATGTCCCAGCTTGCATGAAATTCTGTCCTATTGTACCATCATTTTGCATTATGGTTTAAACCAATAAAAATGCAACTTGGTCGGCAAAATCCCAAATTGTCATCCTCATTTGTTTAGTATCCAGGTAAATACCTAACAGGATGCACTATGAGAAGATGAGATTGGACTAACAATGGGGGCCTTGTTTAACTGGGCGTCGCCCCAGCCGGCATGAAATTTTGTCATTTTGTACCATCATTTTTTATTTTGGTTTAACCAATAAGAATACAATTTGGTTGGCTAAATCCCAAATTGCCAGCCCATCCTCGTTCATTCAGTATCCAGGTAGATACCCAACAGGGTGCACCACGAGAAGGTGAGGATTGGACATTAGGTCAGAAGCCCTGGTCAGTTCTCCGCATTCCTTTAAAGGCTATGTGGAGGTCTCCTCTCAGTTATACAGCTTTGACCCTTAAGTTTGTGAGCACCATGTGCAGAAATATGATGATGATGAATAACAGCAATAGCATACTGATCAACATCACAAGAATACAATTTTCTTCTTCTTTGTATGAATGATTTAGAACAAGCTTCAACCACTACTTTTATTTTAAAATAGCAAAATATCAGTAGACATACGGAGTGAAGGAGAAAAAGCAAACTACTGATTCTTTTAATATTCTTTATGTGTAGTTAAGAAATGAACAAGCATTTCATGAAATTCTGAAGATGATGAACACCAGTTTTAACGGAATATATATATATAACTTTATTAATATGTTTTATTCAGTATTCTGCCATTCATGTTCATAAAATCATCTCCATGTCAATGAAATTATCAGGAGCGAAGGAGATGAATTTCCAAATATTTGGTCATCATGCAGTTATAGCTGCTGCAACTACATGATGCATAGTTCAGGACCTCATCATATGCCTACAGGAAGAATGATCCAAAATTCACATTAATTGCTATTGTAAGTGTGTGGAAAGTATGTCCCATATGATTGCTGCAGTCACAGCATAAGGAGGTCCTACATCTTATTAAGGTGAGTATCATGTATGTTTGTTCATCATACGTTGATACCCATTGACTTCTTTCCAAGCAGCATATATGTCTGTTAAAATAAGCACTGTTCAATAGTAAAATTTCTTATTACATAAAGATGTATGTAAGGAAGTGAATTTCAAAGAGTGAATACTGGAAAATTAAACTGTAAATATAATTGTTCACAATATACGAGGACTGTTTGAAAAGTTTGGTAAAAAATAAGTTAAACACATTTTTTTTGGAAAAAATCACCTTTATTTCTCAACATAGTTTCCATCGAAGTCTACACATTTGGTCCAGCAAGTTTCCAATTTTTTCATCCCATATAAAAAGTAGGATTTGTCAAATTGTGCAAAATAGTCAGAGAGACTTGATGACATCCTCGTTAAAAGAAAATTTTTCCCACTGAGCCAAATTTTTAAGTATGGGAACAAGAAGAAGTCCAATGGGGCCAAGTACGGAGAATACGGTGGATGTTGAACCAATCTGAACCTCAATTTGTGCAATTTTACCATTGCAACGGCCGTGTGGGACGGTGAATGGTCTTGATGAAAGAGCACTTTGTGATCCAATCTTGGCCATTTTATCTTCAATTCTTCTTTTAAACGGTTCAACAATGACGCATAATAGACTCCTGTTATTGTCTTACCCTTTTCCATATAGTCTATCATGATAATTCCTTGGGAATCGCAAAAAGCAGTGGCCATCACCATCGTCACAAAACGGTCTTCGCTTTTTGTGGTGCTCTTTCACCAGGCATTGTCCACTGTTTTAACTGCTGCTTGGACTCAGGTGTGTAGTGGTGGATCCAAGTTTCGTCTACAGTCAAAAATCGACGCAAAAAATTCTGAAAATTGTGATTAAACATGGCAAAACACTGCATTGAAATGTCTTTTTGCACGAATTTTTGATCGACAGTCAACAATTGCGACACCCATCACAGACACAGACAGCTTTTTCATGTGCAATTTTTCGTGCAGGATGATACACCCGTTCAGTTGAGATGCCTACAATCTCAGCAATTTCGCACACTTTCACAACGATACCATGGATTTTGTAAATCATTTCCTATGTAGTGACTTCAGTCGGACATCCAGAGCGAGCTTCATCTTCAATGGACTTACAACCATGTTTAAATTCATTTATCCAAAAATAAATAGTCTTTAATGCTGGTGCAGAGTTCCCCATGAACTGCATCTAACTCGGTTTTGATCTGCTTGGCCATCCACTTCTTCAAATAAAAGTGTTTTATCACTGCACGAAACTAGTTTTTCCTCCATTTTTATGAAAAATGCGAACACAGTCATTTTAAATGTTTGCCAAACGAGAACTACACATCACACATGGCTAAAATTTTGTCAGGGGTCATGAAAAAGATGATACGTGCCAACACTGGTATGAATGAACGAATTGTGTCACCGTCTATTGAAAATTTACCAAACTTTTCAAACAACCCTGATATTTAAGATATGTTGATAAGTTTTAAGATTGCATTATTTGTAGTTAATTCATTATAACTGTTTAGTTATAATGATATCTGTAACAGAAAGGTTGAACTACTGGGAAAGAGTTGAGTAAAAGGAATTCACTCTACATGAAGTTTTTAAAATTTATGTATTTTTTTTATTATTACAATAACATACTACTATTAATGTAATATACATACATATATACTGCTTTTTAACCTTATTCAGTGCTTATTTTGTAAAACAATAAGTGTGGTACACATCCACTGCTAACAGGACAAAAAAGCACCAACCCTTATTAATCCTATAACACTAATGTGATGTAACAAAAAATTACATAAAAATTGGTAAACATCCATCACAATACTAACTATTAAAAAGTTATGTTAGGGAAAAAAAATGATACTTTTGTTTTCAAAATTTTAAATTTTATTATTGCATGAGCACCTCCATGAAGTCCTAAAAGTCACTGTGGGAGACCCAAACTATCAACGCAATATCCATCATACCTCTCCTTGAAACCATTAACAGACAAAGAACTTGCAACTGACTCAGGCAATCTATTCCATTCATTCACCACTCTCCCAACAAGAAATCTAGTCCTCACGCCCTTGCAAATGATACTCTCACCCAACTTCAAGGGATGACATCTTGTTCTGTCCTCTCTAGCTAAGTGTTGAAACATTATCCTTTGCATCAATCCTATAAAGTCCTTTAAGTAAATTAAATGTTTCTATCATATCCTCCCTTTTTTTTTTACCTATAACCAACTTTTGCAATCAACTAACCCTCAATCTATCCTCATAGGAAGCATTCCAGATCACTCACCACCTTGGTCACTCACTTCTAGATCCTCTCTACCACTTCTTCCTCATCCTCAAGAAACTCGGTGACCAGACCTGAGCACATTAATTCAAATGTAGTTGTTACAAGGCTTTATAAAGAGGAGTGATAACTCTGTTACCTTTGCTTGTTAGTGTGTTCTTCAATACTATCAGCTAACCTGGCTACTTTAGCAATATGCCATTTAACTTCAACTCACTATCTACTACTATCCTCGATTTCCTGGTGTACAGTTCCCTCAATGTGGTACATTTTTCCCCACATTAAATTGACATCCATTATTACCCATACTCAGCCTATTGGAATCATCCTGCAAACTCTCCACATTACTGAAATGCATCATTGGCAAACAACTGAATATTTCCCCTTGTGTTATTTCCTATATCATTTGTGTACAAACCAAACAGTAGTGGTTCCAGAACAGAGCCCTGCATCACACCACTAGTCACATGCCTCCTACGGGATTCTGCTCCTTCATATACTACTTTTTGATACCTGTCCATCAGCCACCCTTTTATCCATACCACCAGTTTCCTATCCTTATCCATTTGTTGCAGTTTGTGTAAAAGAGTTCCATGTGGTATCCTGTCTAATGCCTTTACAAAATCCAGCAGTATCACAGTGTAGTCATTTCCTTTATCCAACTCAGCTGTCACTATTATAAAAAAAGTTAATACATTACTAAGGTATGATGACCCTTCACAATAGGGACCCTGCCCCTCTAAGTATCATGTACGAGGGATGCCCAGAAAGTAAGTTCTGATAGGCTGTCAGAGAAACAAAAAATACTTACAAAAAACCTTTATTGGAAATTAAAGTAGACATCTTTCACTGCTTTTCTACATAATTTCTGCTATTGTTCAGTTACTTATCATAATGGGGCACCAAGAGTTGTATACCTTCGTATACAACTCTTGGTGTCCCGTTATGCCGCAAACCACATATTGACTGCTTCTTTGACCTCGTCTTGAAACCGCCAGCCACCAAGGAAAGATTTCAGATGTTTGAATAGGTGAAAGTCGCTTGCCGCGATATGGGGGATGATGGAATTGTTCCCAGCCAAAGGTGGTGAGAAGTTGTGTTACGTCGGCTATGTGTGTGGGTGGGCGTTATCATGAATCAAAACAAAGCTCCTGGTAAGCATGCCGATGAATTTCAGCTGCTTTAACATTCCTCACATTCAAGAAACGGACAACTGACGTAATGTCACATGCAGCAGGCGATTCGATTTTCCTAGACATTATAAACACACACCAAGAAGTATTGGCACTGCAAGAATGTCTGAAAATGGCATCAGCACCTTGCTAACGAATCAAACTCAGCATGCATGTACACCATTGCGATCGCAGCGCTCTAGTGAAAATATTTAAAAAACGGAATTTACTTTCTGGACGTCCCTCGTACTTATCCACCCATTCCTGAATTCTCTTTCTGACCAACATTTCCAGTACTTTTACCACAGCTCCTGAGATACTAATTGGTCTATAATTTGCAGCCACAGACTTAGATGCTCCTTTATGCAAAGGAATTATTTTGCCCTCCTTCCAATCTCTTGAGACTTAAAGAGCCTTGTCAAAGGCATCACCAGTTTCCGGAATGTTCTCTTAAAGCACGAGCCAATATCCCATCTAATCCCACACTGTATTTGCATTCAGATTCTGCAATATTCTAAGTACCTCCAATTCATCAACCTCTGTTCTCACATCAGTTTCTGTCACCTGTGCCATAACAATATCTTCACTTGGATGATATTACCCTTGCAAAATGGTCACTTAGCAACTCAACAATTCCATCTGCTTCTGTTACCTCTATTGTCTGCACTCATTAAAATTATACTTCCATAGTCATGCTTCCTCCTACTTGTCACATAATAATAAAGCTCTTTGGGATTTTCTCTCACCTGTTCAAATTTCTTCTCATAATCTGATTTTGCCTTTTTTACCATGCTGGTCACATTTCTTGCTTGATCCATGAGAGTTAATTGGTCACCTTTCTCCTTAATATCTTAAATGATCATACCACTTGGGATTAGCTGTGCCCAAAATATTCTTACATGCTAACAATAAAGTTTCTTCCTAATATGTTCATTTTTAATATGATTCTGCCATCAATGCCATCTGTTCACTTTCCTAATTTTCATCATAACTCTTATCTGACTGTCTCTAGTTTTTCATTTGATCAACTGTTTTATTAATTTAGTATTTTTTTATTAAAGTATATGTTTTAAAATAATAATCACTATATATTTTTTACACATTCTTCTTGTATGTATGTATACAGCTACCTAATTATTACTAATTTCTCTCCATTTCCATACAAATTTATTCAGTTGACTCCTTACCATGCCATGCTTTGTTTATTCTGTTTGCTTATTCTTAAACTCCATGCCAGCTTTGCTTATTTTGTTCTCTATTCAATTTGCCATCTTCTCTAAAAATTGTGCTTCAGTAGTCCAAATGTTTCACTTGTTCTGGAGGTTTTCCATTAATATTTTATTATGTGACACCTCCAGGGAGTCCAAGGACTCATCAAGGGAGGGCACCTACTCTACAACTGTCTCCAACATTCAATCCACCAACTACAATGAACCGCAAATACACCAACGCCATCTACCACCCATCACCGCCACTAGTATTATCACAGACAATCACAAACATCCATGCCCACAGCAGGATTCGAACCTGCAGCCTTGTGGCTAGAGAGCAGATATGCAAACCATTCAGCCAACCAGGCCAGTATATAATACAAATTAATACATTTTCAATGTACCTCGTTTTGTCTTTTTATTGAATGCTTAATTTGTTAAAGCAGTCATTCCGTTTAATTAAGGAATCCTGCATACTCATGCTTGATTTATTTAAGAGTAAAATATCATGCATTTAAAGTGAGATTAACATCTCCAATTTTAATACCAGATTCAGTGCCACTTTCCTTCATAATGTGACCCATATAAATTGAATAAAAGAGGAGATAGTGTACACCCTGGTGCACAGCTGTCTATTGGTATCCTTTCAAAAAATGTTTTTCTAGGAACCTTGCCATATGCATTTTTCCAGATCTACAAAACTTAAATACATATCCTTATTATTATTATTAAGAGACCTCCAGGGAGTCACGGAGTAATTGAGGGAGGCCATATACTATACACACACCAGTTATCATACTAGTTCTTGAATTCATTCACACTGCTTGTACACACAACATCCAATGACAATCCATTACAATCATGCATCACTCTATGAGAGAAAAATCTAGAACTCACCCCCCTCTTCTTAGTGGCATTAATTCTCAGCTTCCAAGGATGCCCTCTTGTGCTTTCTGCATCCTCCATAAATTGAAAAATCCCATTAACTGAAATCCTGTATGACCCTTTCACAAGTTTGTAAGTCTCAATCATATCACCTCTCTTTCTTCTCCTGTTTGCTAGTGTCTACAATCAATAAATTCTCAATTTGTTCTTCATAATCAGTATTCCACAATCCTGATATCATTTTAACACTCTCCTTTGCATTCTCTCCACTGTATCAGAATCACAGTGGAAACCAGGAGACCAAACCTGCATACAGTGGTCCAAGTGAAGTATTATCAAGGCATTGCAAAGAGGCAAAATGACATCCTTATCTTTACATGTCAAAATTCATTTCAGCATTGCAATTATCTTTTGAGCTGTATTTGAAATCTTTACTACATGGCCCCTGAACTTCAACTTCCTATCTACTAACACTCCAAGATCCCTAGCCTTATCAGTTTCTTCTAGTATAATCCCATCAATATAATACAACATTGGACATCTAACCATACGTCCATTTTCCCCATGCCCACAATTCCAGCACACTGAAATCATTCTGAAAGTACTGCATATCAGCCACATTCCAGATTAACTTAACAATCATCAGCAAATAGGTGTATGCTGTCTGTCAAATCCTTTCCAATGTCATTAATGTACAGATTGAATAACAGTGGACCAAGGACTGATCCTTGTGGTACATTGGCTACCTTAAATCTTGCACTCACGTCCCCCGTATACCACTTTTTGATACCTGTCAGACATTCATATTCATCCTCTTATCCACACTAATATTTTATAATTCAAACCTATATTCTCCAATTTATGCAAGTCTTCCATGCTGTGTTCTATCAAAAGCCTTAGCAAAATCCCAAAGTATCATGGTGCATCCATTCCCCTTAACTCAGTGGTAACATTATTACAGAATGTGAGCAAGTTGCTAAAACATGACCTTCCCTTAGTAAACCCATGCTGTTCATTGCAAAGTAGAGATTCACTGTCAATCCAATTCTGAATGCAAGTCCTAACCAACTTTTCCCAAATCTTTACCACCAATCCTGAAATACTGATCAGTAGATAGTTGGACACATTGGTTTTTGCATCACCCTTGTGCAATGGGATTACCATACATTCATAGCACTACTGCAGAATCTTACCTTTTTGGAGACTCGAATTATATAGCCTGGTTAAAGGAATAACCAGTTCAGCTGAACATTCTTTTAGCACCCATGCTGATATCCCATCAGTTCCTATTGTTGAATTCATATTTAATTTGTGCAACAGCTCTAATACTCTTCCTCATACACCTGAATTTCTTCATCAAGTGAAAAGGTAGCAGTAAGCTCAATGTTGCATACCACATTGATAATTTTTAACAAAATGGGCACTCATTAGTTGAACAACCTCTTCTGCATCTGTCACCCTTCACACCATCTGCATTCAGTAGAGTTCATCATCATGCTTTTCAAAGATTTAGGCTTAGAGTGGCCTGTTCCAGCCTTAGAAGTCATCGTTGAATCGCTTTAGACGATGTCCTGGTTTTCTTTTTCCTAACAGTTTGTAATTTAAGGCTTGTTTTGGTAATCTTTCAACGTGTTCCATCCATTTATGTTTAGATTTTTTAATTTTTTCTATTACTGATTCCTGGTTTAATTCTTTCATAATTTCTTTTGTGATCGAATAGAGTATACTTTGCAGTTTTTCTCATCAACTTCATTTCAGCTATTATCAATCTTTGTCTTTTTGGTTTTATTGTCCAGTAGCTTCAGCAGAGTTATTCTTTCATATTCATTCTTTAGTGTTATCTTAAACTTTCAGAGTCAGTTTGAGCCTCTGTAGCTCATTGGGTATGGACGAAGCCCTTTGGTCGGAAAGACTTGCGTTTGATTCCCATGAATGACGTGGAAACCTTTATCTGGTCTCTTTCAATGAAAGGTAAGTTAGCTGGTCTCATATGGAGGTAGGGGGATTTTTCACCCAGAAACTCAGGTTTTTCCATCACCCAAAACAGGCAAACAGGCCCTGTGAACACAAACAGATTACAGTCAGAAATACTTAAGACCCAGCCATAGGCATGATTTGTACTTCCCTGTAAAAAGGGCTTCAAGGCTGTGTATCATACGCTAAATAAAATAAGAACCAGTTTCATTTCATACTCAGACTTAGCTTTCTGTACAACACCTGTGACTCTTCTGGCCTACTGAATATAATTTTCACAAAGGACATCCTCCTTATACACATAATATTCCTTCTACATCATCCTTTTCTTTCTGATAAGATTATACATCCATCTGACTCCTACCTTATTCATTCTTTGAACTCTCGGGACGTACTGTCGATATTCTTCCCCATCCAGATACGATATCATTGCGCTGAACTCAGTATACTCCTCAGTTGGTCATAATTTCCTGATTTGTATTTCAGCATGTAACCTTTTCTGAATAGAACATTCAGGTCCTTAGCAACCTCCCAGGTGAGTACCACACATGATCCCTGTCACCAACCAGAGGCAGAATAGTTATGTCTTTAACTGAAACACCCTCTGAAAGCCTTATCACTTGAAATTGTTCTACTACCTTTATGTAATGGAACAATTTTATCTTCCTTCCACTTCCTTGGAACCTGTGCTGTTTTTGAAATTTTTATGTTCAGTATTCTAGGATTAATCAAGAGTTTGCTTTGGTTTCAGTGTCATTATTTTCAATTATTCTCCATTGAGTTCTATTAATAGTTGAAAATACCCATTCCTAATCTCTTAAACAACGAACTCAGGAATTTATCCTATCCCATAAAGCAATATTACTGGTAAAAGCAAAGCCATAAATTGTCTTTTTTGCAAGTACAAACAGTTGTATTAAGAGTGCTACTAGTTATAGTGATATCTAAAAAGATGTCAGTACAACTTCCAAGCTTGTCTGTTGCTATCTGTAAAAACATTTCCAAAGCATTAGACATTTTTGAAGGATACGAATTTAAATATTTTTTTAACCAAAAACCTTAAGTCTTAGTTTTGAGCAAATGTGTCCTAGCTAGTAAGATTTTTAATGAGGTGTTAACTAATTAAAATGTGTTTCTAATGCCTCTTGGAGATATCATCTGAATTACTTCATTCTTATTTGATGCATCAGATCAACTGTAATTAACTTCTGACAAATATAACATTAAATGAAATAATGAAAAGGTAAAGAGAAGCAGAATGGAAATCAAGATGCTTGGAAGTTTAGTTCAGTTAAGTTAGCAAATTTCACTAACCATTTTTGATTCTTTTTTTCCAATGTTTCCAACAATGCAGTACATCAGCAGCAAAAATAGATAATGCGAAGCGATATAAAAACTTGAGTCTTGTAGTGGGAAGATCATGACATCTATGACTAGCTGTTGAACCTGAAAGATTCTAAAACCAGTCCATAAATTATTTGCATATGTAAGTTAACCAACAGGTGACATATGTATGAAGTAAGTGAAACAATATGTTAGGGTCACAATGTTCAGATTGGCTACTCAATGAGATTGATATGAATACCACATCCCCAAATCCATGAAACAAATGCTTTACAGAGTTGTATATTATATGCACTTCACTAAATATAAATATATAATATATTCTCCTGCTTTAAAACACCAAAAAATATGCTTCGAATTGCATAATATTGCTTATTACAGTTGAAAGATGCAGTAATAAGATGAAAGTAATTTATGCTGAATAGTCTAATATTATATGTAAAATGAATGACACAAATACCATGTCATGAAATGGGGATACTTCAGTAGAGGTGTATTCTATATGTGAGTGTGTACACTGATTCTTCATGGACTCAATGCACACTACCATTAAACTATTCTTGCGGAACTAATCATACCAAGGCCAACATAAAAAAATTCAAAAGGATTCAAAAGAATTTAAAATTTTTCATATATAAAATAATGTAAATCTTTTTTACATTTTATTTCTGCAAATAGTTTTGCTTTGGTAATACTAAAAATGAATAAACAATTGAATCAACTAAAAAATCCCCATCAAAAAGACAGACAAAAACCTTTTCTAATAAGTGCAAATGTACACATTCTGATTCAAGTGATTAAACTTTATATTCAATTTAATCACACTTCACTCAAATAATTCACACACTAGTGTTCAACAGAAATGTTAAATGTATTTCTTAACATTGGACTTATTCATGGTACTGGTGTACTATAGGTATGCAACATTTTGTGAGGAGGACTATTTTATATTTATATATGTGTGTGTGTGTATTTGTGGGTAGAACTGTAATGCATAATTTGGATACTACACCAATGCTTACTCCATTCATATGGAAAGGATAAAGCATGCAACTGAATGGCTCATCTTTGTAATAATAATTTCATCTTCTTTTCAATAATAAACAGTGAAAAATGTATATTATTCAACAAGGAACTAAAAAAAATTCTATAAATATAGAATATACAGAACTTTTTGTGATATTTGTTATGAATACACTAAATATAACATCAAATCTTTACACTACTTATCAGGAAAATTCTGAATTAGATATAAGTTGGTCGATTGGTAGAGCCTCTGCTACTAATGGCTCACGTAAAAAGTTAAGTAAGTTTGAGTGCGGTTAGTAGTTGGAAGGGGTTCAATCGTTCGATGCTGTTGGCACACTCTCCCTCGATGAGTTTTTGGACTCCCTGGAGGTGTCACATAATAATAATAAAAAAAAAAAAATATATATATATTATCAACAAACACACGCACACACCAGGAAGAATAAACTGCATTTAGCAATTAAAGAATGCAAAAATCGTCTTAACCTTTTTTTTAATAAGATAATGAAATCAGGCAGGCTAAACTGCTAACCTCTTAAAAAAAGCATACTATTTCTAATGTGCTTATAAATATTTAAGGTATGTCAAGTTTCAGAGAATTCGAATTTAAATAGCTTAAATTATTTCTGCAAGTTATTCATTTAACACCCCAAATCGGCCATGCCTATAGACATTCAGCAAACTCTGGATACGATTCTTAACACCCGTTGAATAACATGGATAAGAAGTGTAATTTGGTCTCACTATTTCATCCATGGCAGGTAGAGGTTAAACCTGAAATACTGATTCATATAAACAGGTTTTATCTGATGCATTTTTCCATATAACATCCATTTGCCAGGATTGGGTTTGGTTGTTTAGAATAATTACCTATTTATTGTACTGATCTAAGACTAGACTAGCTAATTAAGGCTCAGATGAAAAGGTCTAGAAAAAGTCAAAGGCATCTTGAAAGAACTTAAACTTAAGTATTTTCAATCAAGAACATTTGCCATTTGGTTATATCACTACATCTGATCCAGTATATATTAACCTCAAATTAAAAGTGGTCATTCTATTATTGTCTCATGCAATTTTGCCATTCATATTTTACAGACCATAGCACATAAATGAAAAATAAAAGGTGCAAAAAATGCTACTACACACATCTGAGAGATTAGGAGTGCTCATCTTTAAAGTTAGAACAGACCAAAGTGCATTTAACAGGGCTAAAGAAATAATTTAGTATTTCCAATAATATCATTTAATATCATTATAAATCTGATAACGAATTTCCAAAAGAATGAGGATATGACATCCGAAAATCTAACTGGAAAACCTTATCTGTAAATAAGATTTCCGGTACTCTGAGTTAGGATATATATAAGATACGCTTTTTCAGTTCGATTTCCGGGACATCACATCCATATTTCAGAAAATAATTTTCAGTGATTTCTAAAAACTTACTGTGACTACCGAACAACTAAGAAATATATTTAGTAACTCAACATGTTGAACGCAATACACCCACATACACGATAAAAATTTAAATTGGATTTAAATTTCATGCTATATATAAATTTAAAAAAAAGCACAGTATTTTGATGAAAACTACATAAATAAGCTAAAATCTATCGCCAGAAATGCAGTCATCGATACGACTGAAAACAAACAAATCTTTCAAACTGAAATTGACGAACATCGAAAATTTCACATATAAAGGGACTAATAACTGACATATTGATTTAGATGCATGGAAGTATCTCATACTTTTTCCACATTCATTATTTCACATACATCACTGTCAAGTTTAATGCAATTTTACGTTCCATTATTAATCAAAAGCATCACATAACAAAACAACAAAGAAGGGAAAAAAATAGGTGTAAAGACGAAGGAACTTCCTACACAGCGAGGGATGGTGTAAAAAGTAAATAAATAAATAAAATAAAGAATAATTAGCTCGCAGACGAGTTGCCTAAACCTGAGTTAGCACTAGACGGGAACATCGCTTAATACATGTTGTCATGAAATCGGTGTTTATGGATGTTTATATATATATATATATACACACACACACACACATATATATATAACGACCGTATGGAATTATAACTTCAGCTATTAATATAATTATAAATAATCGTTCCTGAAGCTACTATTTTCAAGTTCCACCCTGCCAAAAATGGAGGAACTTAACCGATGAGTAAACAATGAAAAGTAATACTTTTACAATTCTAGTAACAAATTTCAACACCTACCCAACTTCCACAGTTAGATGCATGATACCAGTGAAGCAATTTAGGAAATATTTAAGCAATAATTAAAGAAATATCTCCTCAAGAATCAAAGACCTTATACAAACGTTACGGTCATACAACCGACAATATATAGATGGCGCTCAAAACATAAACGTATCATAAACGTTTATCGCAGAAATCTTTCGTGAACAAGTAGATATTTTTTAGTAAAATATAGCAAATATGCAGAAATCCATAAAACATTAAACTATATGTCTATTGGAATATAATATCATTTTTATTTTTATGAATAGCTTTATTTTTTTCTATTCTAGTTTAAGTCATCTTGATGTAAGTAAGGATATTGGACTGAATGGAATTTCACCACGTATCATGAAAGAGAGCCTCTGTAGTTCAGTCGGTACCAACCAGTGATGGCGAACCTATGACACGCGTGTGAGCACTGACACACTTGAGGGTTTCAGGTGACACACCTTGGATGTTGAAAAATATTGGTATTCTGATGAAAAAACTGCGATAAATCGTGAAAGATTGCTCTCAGTTAAGGCGAAGGTAGGTTTGTTCATTGAAAGAACTTTCTACCAGTACTCAGCAACAGAAAAGTCATTAAATGTAATGTAAGTTTGTAATTTCAGTTATTAAATTAACTGTATAATATGAATTCATAGATTTTATATCAATGTCCTATTAAATAAATAGCTTAATATGATATGTATAAGTCACCATCTATGATTATGTAGTTACATTTATAATGCATATATGCAAGTGGCATATCAACAACGTCAATATTTAAAAAAAAAATTGACACACCTGGGTAAAAAGGTTTGCCATCACTGGTATAGACGAAGCTCTTTGCTCAGAAAAACCTGCCTTCGATTCCATTCTGTGACGTGAGCAACCTTTATCTGTTCTCGCTCGACGAAAGGTGAGTTAGCCGGTATCATAACGGAGGTAAGGGGTTTTTTTCATCCGGAAATTCGGGTTTTTCGTAACCCAGAACAAGCAAACCAGCCCGGTGAACACACACACAGCTACAGTCATAAATACATATGACAAGGAAGACAACGGGAAACCACCTTGCATCATATCTCCCTATTAATTAGTTGCAATCCTCTCAAAAAGAGGAGACCACAGGATTAAGTCATGAAAAAATCACTAAGGAACTCACCCTTCCGTTGACTCGGTTGTTTAACGAGACGCTAGTGTCCTCAACAATCTCTAATGAGTGGAAAGTGGGCAAGATTGTTCCATTACATAAAAACTGAAGCAAAACAGATGTTTCAAATTACAGACCAGTGTGCATTTCTGGAGTGGTTGTTATAGTCATGAAGAGACTGGTCAGGAATAGGATACAGAACTGGTTGGAAAAGGAAAGAATTCTCTATAGAGGTCAACATGGATTTGTTAAAGGGAGGTCTTGTTTTACAAATTTTCTTACATTTTATAATAAGGTGACTACAGTTCTGGATTGTAGTTATTCATACACAGATACTATTGGATTTTACAAAGACATTTTACAGACTACGACATAATAAACTGGTGTATAAGTTTTGGCAAATGGGATTGGAAAATCAGTTGGTGGATTGGATAACAAACTGGATGTCTAATCGACAGTAGCGCACTCAGGATTTAATTTTGGAGGGGACCAAGCACTCAAGATTTAATCTTGGGAGGAGGAGGTATATTAATATAGGCCACCCCAATATTAATATTAAATGAAATATTAATATTGGGGTGGCCGAGTTGAGTAGACGATTTGAGAATGCACACTACATTGCATACGACCTATGACTGAGCATCTGCAGCGATTGCCAGTACATGATACCCGTGATCTCCTCTAGCCAGATTCAGGCAAAAGAAGTAGCTCTCGGTCCACAAGAGCACTACTTCGTTCGCCATGCGTTCACAGTGGCCGGGATTCCCGAGAGCTATAGGTAATTCCCATCTTATGTGGCCGCTAATTCATAAGTAATATAGAAATAGAAGACACAACATAAATAAAAAAATGTATTTTAATTAAGAAAAGATTTTTGGAAAATTTTCTAGTGTTTTTTTTTTCTTTTTCTTTGGGTACCCTTGTCCCCCTCCCTGGGTGCGCCACTGCTAATCGATATCAAACGGTTGTGTGCAGAAGTGCCACGTGTTTCATGAGGAGAGTTACCAGTACCACAGGGTTCTGTTCTAGGACCACTGCTGTTTAATTTGTTTGTTAATGATATTGCAAGTGTCTACAAGCTGATATTCAGCTGTTTGCAGATGATGCTAAGTTGGGAAAAGTTATTAGGAATGATGCAAGTGTACTAGTGCTTTAGAGTGATTTGAATAAGGTGTAGATTTGGGATAAGAAGTGGAGGATGTCACTTTAATATAAGGATATTAAAATATAATAGAGCGAATATAAGGTTTCACACTTTGATCTCAAAAAAGTAACGATGTGTATCATATTGGAGACGTTGCACTAGAGGAGGTGGAGGAAGTGAAAGAACTTGGGATATTGGTGGATATAGAATTGAAGTTCAAGGGACAGATTGTAAAAGTGATAAAAACAGCACAAAGAAATGCCAGTATAGTAAGAAGAACGCTGACAAGTAGAGATAAGGATGTGGTCATTTTGCTGAGCAAGGCTTTGATTAGACCACATCATCTGCATTCCTAGTGAGAAGCAAAACCTGGTAAACATTCAGAGGCGAAAAACAATAGCAATATCGGAATTCTAGAATACGCGATTCATAATATATGAAGAGAATGTAAATTACAGAATGCCAATAGGAGGGAGAGGGGCGATATCATTGAGACATAAATTGTTAAGAAGGTGCTCCTCAAATAAATACACAGGATATTTTTCAAGGGTTGAAGGAGGGAAGGGGATAAAGACAAGTGGTCATCCTTGAAAGTTGTATAAAGGTGGAGTGCATAAGAGAGTGTGGCATGGAGAGTGATTGGTGAGTGGGATCTATTGCTAAATGAGATTGTGAGTGCACAAACGTTTTACCAATGTAAGATGAGGTATGATAACCATTATTTCTGTTAGAATGTATCTTACTATTGCCTCCCTTGATGAGTCTTGACTCCAGGATGGATTTGTATAATAATAATAAAATCATAATAAGCATTCGAGTCATATAATTATAAACGTTATTTTTTTAAAATGTCCAATAGCTGTAAGATCGTAATCCATCGAGCCTATGTAGACCAGCAGAAGCTGAGTTTTCACTCCATGGCGCTTGAACTGCCCGGAGAAAGACCTATATTTAACAGCAAGTAAATTCAACTCAAGTCGCCGAGAAGAGTAGCATTTTATAACCATTTTTTCCCTCTAGTTCCCGAGTTAATCGATCTCAGGCAAGGACAAGCGGGTCTTTTTGACAAATTTCAGCTGTATAATTCTTACTATGGCTACTTCTGGAACAAAAGGAGTCATCATTTTAACGTTCCCTTGACCATTATCATACTTTATCCACTTTACAAGTATGAACAGGGAAAACTTTTACAATGACATAACAACAATAACAGTTGCTGATAAAGTCTATTAAATGAATTAATTGCAATTGCTGTTTTTGTGTGCAAATTATCATATATCGGTTCGAATTAGTTTCATATTCAAAAAAGGACTTTGCATAGGTATTGCCATAACTGCTTTTTGGTCTTTCTCTTCGACCACAGAAATTTACTGGTCTATAAAGAGCAAGACTACTAAATGCAACTAAATGTATTATTAGTATTATTTTATTCATATTATTAATACACAGTCTCAAGATTTCTTTCAAACAATCATTTGACTGGTCATACAGAGCAATTCAGATGCTCCCAAAGAATCTAAAATATTCTCTCAGGTAACGTCGTAAAATATGGACTGTTCCGAGTAATGCCGTTTTTTAGATCATATGGGGTCATTTCGTTGGTGTTTAATTTTTGTATATAGTTGCATAGATTTTTTTGAAATTGCTCCAAGCGCAAAGAAAACTATTGGTATGATTTTGATGTGTTTAAGCCACAGCCACCCAACTTCGTTTGTCAGATCTCGATGTTTAGTATTTTTTGTTTTTCAGTTATTTGGTGTTGCTGTTGGTAGGCCTGTGTAGCTCAGTGGAAGTGGCGCTTACGACCTCTGCGCTTGGCCGCTCGAAGTTAGACCTAGGTTCTAGAGTAGTCGCTGACTAGAGGAACTTTTTCTATGGCTATCTTCGACCTGTTCCCGAGTTAGTCGATCTCTGGCACGGGCAAGCGGGTTTCTCCTCCTCGAAACCCAGGTTTTTCTTCCCATAAACTCAAGAAAATCGACCGTAGTACCCACATTATTTCAGACAATGACATATCTTGTTAGGGTTAGATACCAAGAGATGGCAGCACTTGTTTGCCAGCCTCTTCATCAGTGGCTGCTATAATTAGTGACAGACATAGGCCAGCTCTCTCTGATTGGCTACCGATGGAGATTGAACTGCCCACCAGTCTCCAAAATCTAGATAGGGCATAAAAGGCCTCTCCTACTCCTTATTAGGGAATAAAAGGCGTTAGCTGATTTATTTTTTATTTTAATAGTTGTTGATGTTGATATTACTGGCTACAGTGATGTCAATAATCCAAACCCCTCGATGTTCGATACTTTTGATGTCAGATCTACTGTGTTCCAAATGTCGATCAGTTTGCATTCTAATGTCCCGGAGAATTTTTGCTGTTTCGTTTTCCAATACTGTCTCTATTTTATGCTGCCCTGGTTATCAGAAGTAGAAAGCCATATTTTTTGCATACATGCCAATGAATTATTATTTTGGCGTCCGCGCAGTTAGCCTAGTGGCATGCTCTTAGCAAACATATGCCTGGGGAAGGAGTGTCCTAGGTTCGATTCTCGTCGACGACGTGAGGAGCTTAAGGATCTTCCTCAGCCATAGCCAAGTTAGCCAGTCTTGGGCGTGGACAACAGGGTTTCTCCCCCTCCCCCAGTTTATCTGGGATTTTTCATCCCGCAAGCAGGCAAACCCGGCCCTGTGAACACACAGATACAGGCAGGAATGCTTAAAACAATCCCTCCAGCCATAGGTCTGAATTGTCAGCTATTCCAGTCCTGAGCGTAGATATAAATAGGGGGGATTGAGGTGGTACCATACCACCACGTAAAAGGGGGCTCACGGCGGTTGAATCACCATTCGAAATGAATGAATTATTTTGGCTACTTGATCATGACTATATTTATAATCAATTTGAGCTATCTTGCTACAGGCATTGATTAGATGTGCTAGAGTCTCATGTTTCTGATCGCATAATTTGCATTTGCTGTCATTATTGGTATTCAAAATTTTGGATTTGATTGCATTAATTTGCAATGCCTGTTTTTGAGGTGCTTAAATAAATCCTCCTCCTCCTCCTTCTTCTTATTCTTATTTTTATTATTATTATTATATGGGAATTTTCATGGAGTCAGAGACATCGCGGGAGACATGCTTAAATAAATCCTCCTCCTCCTCCTTCTTCTTCTTATTCTTATTTTTATTATTATTATTATATGGGAATTTTCATGGAGTCAGAGACATCGCGGGAGAACCTTTACTCACGCACTAGCCATTATTAATATAATACCTATGATACCTCACTTTAAACTCATTCACATACAAAGCACTCGCAACCACCTCTGGTAACCCATTCCATCCACTGATCATCCTGCACTGATTCCACTAAATCCCTTTAATAACTTACATACTTTTATCATATCTCCTCTTTTACACCTATCAGCAAGTTTTTAGAGCCTACAGTCTGTTCTCATAAGGAACATTCCACAGACCTGCCACAGTATTCATCACTTGCCTATGGATCCTCTCCACCACTTCTTTAATACTAAGGAATCCAGATGACCAAATCTGTGTGCAGGAGTCTAGATCAGTGTTTCTCAAACTTTTTTCGACTATGGAACACTTCACAAATCCTGAAATTTTCACGGAACACCTTGGTTATTTAGTAATGTATAAATTAATAATTAATTGGTAATTTAGCTGATTTTTTATTATTAATCAATAATTGATACTTATTATTAATTATTATTAATAATTAATTAAACATCAATTAAACCATCATTAAATTAATTTGTACTGACAAATTAATTTAAAAATGACAAATTCCTGAACTTCTCGCAGAACACCTATTCGCCTTTCGCGGAACACCAGTTAAGAACCACTGGTCTAGATAATGGGGAAATTGTTCCCCTATAAAGGGGAACGATTATCTCACTATACCTGCGTATATGAGTCATAGTGTTCTTCAATTTGGCCATCTGTTCAATATGTTCTCTAACTCTACTCTGGCCTCATCAACTTCCTGCAATTCAGTTCCAGTAGAGTAGAAGGCATGCGCTGTCCTCCTTCTCCTCCTCCAAAAGTTCATCACCTTACACTTTGCCGAGTTAAACTGCTAGCCATTTACCTTTCCCATGCTGCCAGTTTATTTAAGTAACCTTGCAGGAGCCCTACATCAATTTCATTGACTATGGGGCTTCAATGATTATTGCGTTTACCTCTGACGACAGATGTGGATGGAATAAAAGAGGAAGAGGAAAAGCAGGTTCGGTGTGTTTGCAGTTGCGCAATAAAGGAATGGCGGGGAGCAGATGCTCTTGTATTAACAGGTTCAACTGAAAGTGATGGAATGATGGTTGCCAATTCACTGGAGCAGTAACCACGGAAGTACCTGTAGAATACATACAGTGCTGAAACACTGCATCTATTAGATAGAGGTTGAAGAGAATCTGTAAGAGAGGGGGGGGGGTTCATCAATGAGCCTGACTGCTCGCCTCTGAATCGCATCAAGGGTTTAAGTGAAGCTTTTCGTCCATCAGCAGCCCTCTACTCCAAATCACCAGATTCATATCCATCCCTATTGTGTTCAATTTATTCAATAGTGTTTTATGTGGAACCTTATCAAATGCTTTTGCAGTCTAGTAATATCACTGAGTAGCCAGTTCACTTCCAAATCCATTGTCACATGATAATAAAAAAGGATGTAAATTATTAAGGCAAGACCTACCCTTCATTCACTCAGTTCTTAATTCTGTCTTTCAAGAGTTTCTCCAATACCTTAACCATCATTCCTGAGATGGTGATTTACCTATAATTTGCAACTTCTGTCTTGGGGTCGCCTTTATGTAATGGGGCTATTTTTCCCTCTTTTTACTTCAGTGGTACCTTCTGACTACTGACAATTAAATTAAATAGGAGAGGTGATCATTCCCTTGAACATTCTCGTAATACACTGCCCGATATGCCATCTAATCCCATGGCTGTGTTCGTATTGAGATTGTGCAATATTTTAAGCAGCTCCATTTCATCAACCTGTATTCTTCTATAAGTAAATGTCACATCTGGAATTGCAATATCACCACCTAGATGGCATACCCCTGCAAACTGCTCACACAGTAATTGGACTATTAATTTTGCTCTGTTATCTCCCCACCATTAGCACTTTTTAAAGTCATTCTTCCATAGTTATTCCTCCTTTTATTTTCCACATAGGAAAGAACTCGTTAAGGTTTCTTTAGCTAGCCTTCTCTCACAATTAGCTTTGGCCCTCCTTACCATACTGGTTACCTTTCTTTCCTGTGTTTTACTACTCATGAATATGCTGATTACATTTTTGGTTATAATCACTGTACACTCTTTTCTTTTTGTGCAACTCCTGATTAATGAAGGAATTCATCCATCTAACTGCTTTCGATTTAATATTTTGATTCTGGGTTATACACTCAGATACTGCCTTCTTCAAACAAACAACCCATGACTACCTCCCATGCACCAACATCTCTCCACTCCAAATCATTATGCCATTGCTCTGCTGAAAGCTATCTATCAGCTTGTCATAATCACCTGCTCGTTAGTTCCACATATATCCCTTCTTAGTAGAAAATTCTTTGTCTGGAAATCTCCCAAGTCAAGATTACATGATCAGTTTCTCCAAGTGGAGACAGCATAGCTATATTGCTATGCTGTCTTTGCTTAGTTTTTAGTAATGAAATTATAATACCTGGCAATCTTGAACCTCATGTCTCCTTCATCTCGTTGATTCAGGTAATTATCTCTCAGTAGCTGTATAAATTCCATTTCCTACCATCTCTGTGATCATTCCTCCTCCCAATCTATGTCCCCAAAGTTGAAATCTTCCATAATAATTACTTGATCTTTACTTATCATTCTAATTTGCGTGTGTATGTCATCCACATTTCCCGTATAGCCACTCTGATTATAGCAGAAACTAGTTATATATTTAGTGCTGTGTGTAGTGCTATCTCACACCATATAGCCTCAAATGAACTGACCTCTTATTCCCATTTCACATGACATACTTCTACTCTCTTTGGCTTTAATTCCTCTGCTATCATTAGCAAAAAACCCTTCCCAATCCTTTTCCTTCTGACCTCTCTGAAGTCTCTATATTCCTTGCATTCTACCCATATAACCATATGATCCTTGGTCAACCATGTTTCACTAATGTCTGTAACATTTGACCAAGTGGTGCTAACCAATGCCAAACTCTCCACTACCTTATCTGAAATACTTCTGGCATTAGCAAACATAAACTGCAATACCCCCTTCATCCCACAACCTCTCTTACACCTTGTGCTGCTCAGCTCACTAATGCTAACTTGGAGTGCTAAAATTTAAATAATGTGATCACACACCCACTTACTGACTTCTAGGTTGCCTGAACATGCTTACCTGCATCTGCCCCCCCCCAAACATTCTAGTTTCCCTGACTTTATACTTCCGAACTCTCATTGAACACTCTCTCAAGATTCATGACACCAAATCCATTTAGATGCAAAATATCCACCTAATATTACTCCTTTTGTTTCATCAATCTCACTCCACAAATTTCGCACCATTCCTCCTGCACAATATGGCACTGACTCATTCTCAATCACAGCTCTCTATCTCAGCTCATCTCTATCATACCGTGGCAACAGACTCACAACTTTTATTTCTTCACTCTTCTTTATTGCATGTGCTTGCGATTGTTTTTGTCTTTTCTCATGCAATATTTGTCACCTGCTAATTGTACCATCCAGCATCATTGACATCCTTTATCATAGTTCCAGGAAAACACGATTTCATAATGCTATCCTCAAGGACTCCTCATATTAATGAATCACCACACAAAATCCGATCCTTATTTTTGCTTTGCTTTCTCTTCCTTTTCTTTACTTCTGTATCATAACTTCCACATTTCTCTCATCACTCAATCTCACGTTTTGTTCTGTGAAGAAACTCCACGTAAGTGCACTATCTTTTCCATTACTAGCTGTGCACTCTCTTTATTTTCCGCTGTATCATTCGTATAGTCACTCATACGGCTTGCAACACTAACTACGTCAATCGCATTATCACATTTCTTCCTTCAACTTACCGCTAGCACTCTTATTATTCTCTTCACACTTATGACAACCGCTCACGAAACGAAACACTTTTGACAAACACGTTCCTGTTTTATTCTCTTCCTAAAAATCTCTCGTTCTGTGAAGGCCATACATTTTACACATGCTACAGCGAACGGAATCAAGCACATTAAAATCATCCGCCATTGTTTTACGCGTCGGCGGAATGATGACGCACAGTACAGTATACAGTAAAACAAAATTTATCCCGACATTTGTTTTACTGCGTACCTTGTACTTTTAAAATCTTTTACTTTCGTATGAGATTTTTAACTCACCTTCAATTAACAAAAAAGCCCAATGAAAAGTATTCAACACAGATCTTTTCTCATCGAAGAGAGCAATGTACCATCGTTCTTCCAAATGCACCACGATGGCGCTATGTGTTGTTATGTGCCAGGTAGTCTTTTCCGACTCTTGGTGATCTTATGAAAAGGCTCTCCATCTTACTTCTCCTCTTGTCTTTTCTTTCGACAATTGTAAGTTCACTTTGGCAAGCTCCTTAGTGCTGTCCATCTAACCTTTTAGCGGGCTTTCTTTTCTTCTTATTCGCTCAATATTCCCCAACAAAACTGCCTTTTCCAATGATTGGTTTCCTTGCATGCTTGTTTGCTTGTTTATGTTCCAAGTACATAAACTACTGTTTAACGATCATCGCCTCCAATGAATATCATGTCTTTCTAAAATCTGCTTATTGGTCATTCTTACAGTCCATAAGATTCTTAATAGTGTCCTCCATGCCCATAATTCAAGTGAATCAATTCGCTTTTTTTCTTTCTTCTTAATAATCCATACATCACAACTGGAAATACCATTGATTTGACACTTCTAACTTTTGTAACCATCTCTATCTTTTATAATTTTTGTCAGGTTTAACATACGAGGTTATCCATGGCTATCATTCTTTTAATTTCATCTTCATGTTGATTATCATTTTAATTCAGGACCGAAGTAAATGATAGTTTTCAATCATCTCTATTGAATCTTAAATTCATCTAAACTGCATGAAGCCACCACTTTTGTTTTGATGTTTTTTTCCCCTCTTAACCAAGAGAATCACCCGTTTTGTATCTCCCTTAGTTTCTGCTATGAGGATTTTTTTCGTCCGCACATCTTTCTTCTGCCATCAGCCTTAATTCCTGCCTGGTCTTTGTCTAAGTTGGTCATTGTCATAATATATTCACTATAAATATCAAAACCATAGAGCAACAGTATACAACCCTGCCACACTCGGGTTTCTCCAAGACTGTTTTTAACTGAAGCTTCTTCGTTGTTACACAGATCTCTAATCAAGAGAATTACATGCTAGAATAAAGAGATTCCCATGGATCTCTTTACATTCCACAATCAGTTTTGATGCACCTCATGTTTGTTCTCTGTTGTCTAGTTCCTCTACCTTTCCTGTAACTTGACTACATGTAACCACTGATAAATTACTTATATTAAACTGAAGAGCTTAGTGCAGTTTTTTCATTCTTAGCTCAAGTATTGATAATTCTCGAAGTCCATATTCTCGAAGAGGAAATATCTCCTTCTTCGAGAATATGGACATTTAGCTAAATGCTTCATTATATTTTATTTTGTCCGACTTTAGCTGCATTGTGTTACATGTTAACACGATTAATGTGGCGACTTTACACAGATTATGTACATGAGTTTGCAGTGACTTGCGTAGCCCTTTTTTTCTATTTTTTTCGAAATTTTTCTAAGCCTTTCTTCGACCGATTTCCGAGTTAGTCGATCACTGACACGGAGAAGGAGTTTTTTTTTTTCCAATCTGCGTTTGTCTATTCCATAAACTTGGGTTTTTTATCCAGTAAATTAAAGAATATGACCGTAGATCTCACTTATAGACAATAATATACACAGTGTTAAGGTTAGATCCCAGTGAAAGTTACAGATAGTCTTGAGTGAGGTATTATATGAATGGTTAAGGGTGGAGCTTGTCTACCAACTATTCTTCAAATATTAGGGTTAAATGGCTTTGCCTACTCCTTTTGGAAATAAACAGCATTAGTAGGAATGCGAAATTGCAATTTGTAATGGAGATTTCGCCTATCGAATCTTCTTGAGTGAATCCATAACTGTATCTTGGAAAGCGAAAAATATACGTAATGAAGACAATACGTAATGATATATCTGAAGGATTCCAGTAGAAATAGGAAAGCTTTTTTCGTAAGCACTCCATTAATTGTTCATTGTTTCTGGATTGTATTTTATGATATCGCTCGGTATTACTTTAATTATTTGCATGAATATGTAATTATAAGTGACAATTTGAACATCCACTGTCTATTCATTAAATATAGTTCCATTTCATAAACTTATGGAATGTTGGTGTATCCATCCACTCATATAATACGTCTCAAAAATTTCGATTTTTGAGACGCATTATAACTTCCGAGGGTGTCCCTTGTCCTTCCTTTTCCTTTTATGTAAGGAGAAAATTTCCCAAAGTTTAATTTATATATAATCCTCTCATTAACTTACATCATTTTATCTCTCTCCTGTCGACAGAGATGTTCAACTGATATTCCTTCAAGCTTTTTATTCCCAATATAAGAAAGTAGGCGATCCGTTATAGATAGCGTATCTAAGTTTTGGAGACCGATGGGAATTATCACTAATTATAAATGGCATTCGACGAGGAGAGGCAGACTAGTGTCGCCATCTCGGGTACCTAACCTTCAATACAGTATATTATTTGTCTGAATTAGTTTGTATTCTGAGATCAATTTCCTGTAGTTTATACGACGAAAAACGAGAGTTTCCGGCATACTCCCCTCGCCCCCTTGCCAAATTCGACTAAGTCTGCAACAAGTCGAAAACAGTTTCAAATGTTTCTCTAGTTGGCCACTAGATTCAAACTGAAAATGGCTTGGTTCGAGCAGTCTAGGGCTATATACTCCTTCCGAAATTGCTATTACATAAACCAAATATTATATTTTTCTTGACTGTCTACTTTCCTTTCTGTATCTCGATTTTCAGAAATCGAGGTCACTCCTGCTATGCACAATAATATAAATGAGACCAGAACAGTACAGAGTACAAAGGTAAGAATGTCCTGAACTTCTTTATACCTATTAATTACATATTACTAATACTGTATTTGTGAACTGTGTATTTCTCAAGATTTGAATTATGGTGAAGCAACTAAGGCTACGACACTAACATATTTTATCTGTTAATTATTGGGATTTTCTGGCAGGATTGGCTATTTTGAGCAGTGAGAAACTCGAATATCGAAGATTAAAAATCCTTAAACCACCGTTCTTCCTATTCTAGACGAGATGACAACTATTTCGTTTAGATCACGAATTAAGTCCACGAAACACTTGTTCTGGCATACAGTGCCCTTCAGTATCTTCCACTCATCGTCATTACCTAGTATAGGATGTTTCTCATTAATCAGTAGTCTCATTACTTATCATTATATGGAATGAATGTGGAAGAATTAATAACTTTACTGAATGAAGATGGCACTCTATTGACAGAAGCTAATGAGATTGGTCAATTAATGATGTTCACTTTGCTAAGATATATCAACCAGGTGTATGTAGCATGGTGTACAGTGCTACTGATACATTGGATGAAGAGTTAATGGTTCATGAAATTGAGGTTGAAGAGCTGTTACATAACCTGGAAAAGAATTTGCCGATAGGGACAGATGGAATATCAGCCGGTTTGCTAAAGGAATGTTCAGCTGAATTTGCTAGACCTTTCACATGTTTGTATAACTTGAGTCAGCTCAGAATGATACCACAGGAATAGAAGGTATGTATAATAGTTTCGTTATACAAGGTCTGTGAAAAAACTGATGTGTCTAATTTCCACCCTGTCATTATTTCAGGTGTAGTGGTGGTGAAGATTTTGGAGAAGTTGGAACTGGCATACAAAAACCGGTAAACAAACAAGCTATATACTCTGCAAGGTGCAACATGGGTTTAGTAAAGGAAGGTTATGCTTTAGCAATTTGCTCACATTTTATAAGAATGTTATGGCTGAGTTGGATTAAAGGGAATGGATACACTATGATAATGTTGGATTTTGCTAAGGCATTTGATAATATACCACACGAAAGGCTGTTGCATAAACTGAAGATTATGGGGTTGAAATATAAACTCTTGACTTGGATCAATGAATGGTTGACAGAGATATATCAAAAAAGTAGTGTGTGGTGGGTGTGAATCAGAATTCTTCCTTGAGCCATTGTTCAATGTATATATATTAATGACATTAGGAAGAATCTAACAGAAGATGTGCACTTGTTTGTCGATGATGCGAAGATAGGAAGATTCATCATGATGCTACTGATATCCAGCACTTACAAAATTATGTGAATAGACTGGAAATTTGGGTAAACGAAAATGGCTATAAGGTCAATGTTAGTAAGTGTGAAGTTATGCACCTTGGCGTGAGGAGATTTTCAGCAGAATATTATATCAGCAGAGTTATGTTACAAGAAACGGATGAGGCTAGAGATCTTTCATGATGGTGGACAGGAATTTGAAGTTCAAGGGTTACATAACAAAACTTGCAAATACAACGCAGAGAATAATTGTCATGTTGAAGCGAACTTTGACATGTAAGGATAAGGAAGTGATTTTTCCTCTTGGTAAGGCGTTGATAAGACCGCACCTTTCCTATATAACCTTCAAACAAACTGCTTAAGTTTTTACCATACATCAAACATAAACGTTCGCCTTTCTCCCCTTCGGCGAAATGGAAGTGGGGAAAACACAAACGAAGTGAATTGAGAAGTCCATCTCACATGCTTTTCGACTGAAGAAGAGTTTGAGGTATCATATGGTGTTTTCCTTTTCTTCTTCTTCTTCCAGAAACCCCGAAAATGTAAAAACCAATAAAACACACTCAGTTAACAGACATAATACATTTGATTTCACAGCCTTAGTCGGTGCGTCCATAATTCAAAGCAAAGCAGTCCAGACCATCTTATTGGACAATTCAATTGAAAAGAGACTTCAGGAACATTTCTCCCTCAGGAGAAGTGTTTTTTGAAGTCTACAGGTCCATCGGACACACTGTCACCATGTAAGTCTGAAACTGTCCTCAGGCAAGAATTAACTATTAAGCAATGTTCATTGATATGGAATGAGATGATCCAGTGATGTCCATGACAACAATAGCCATACCAAGATACCGCAACCACCGGCCTGTTTGACTAAGCGTGCAGTCTGGTTGACAGAAACAAGCCGGGTGATTATAAAGTTTTGGCTCATAATGTATATAACTTTTCAAATACTACCTGAATATCGTGATCTAGATCAGTGGTCAGCAAATATTTTCTGAAAACTGAAAACCGTGATGTTCTTTACTAGCTGTCTATTCCTTATTACCCGAAGTTTTTTCTACAAGCGACTAACAGACGGATTGCCAAATGTCAATCTTGTCGACAGTTAGGTCATAAATATCTGTTTAAAAAGCACCGTTTGAATACAAATTTTAAATATGAAGATTATTTAGGTTACATGGCAGAATTTTAATTCTGATGGCACTTTACCAGTATTCTCTTCTAAAATAAGTATTCTCTCCTTACATCAAAATCGCATGAATGACATAAAATTGCATATTACATGTACCCTCTAATGTCAAGAAAGGGAGATACCCTTATAAACTTAAATATATATATATATATATATATATATATATAAAACTAAATTTAACTGACTAGAACCCGAGAAAGTATAACAAAAACCTTTAATACATCACAACTAGTTTCATCGGTGCTCCGACTTCTTCAGGTGAGAAATAAAAACATAAGATATAAAATAAAAGTTTTGAAGTCTACAGGTCCATCGGACACACTTTCGCCATGTAAATCCCGAGTAAATCCTAATTTCAACAATATATATATATATATATATATATATATATAAAAAATTCGTGAAACATTTCCAAAAGCAAGAAAGAGTTAAAAAGCAATGTGCATCAATTTTTGGAATTTGTGCACGATCCCACAAAAAAGATTATTGTGTATACTTAAAAATATAATATCACTATATTTTTATCAAAGAAAATTATATTTTTCGGAGGTTATCAACAAGATAGCAAAGGACAAAGTCATATCCAGAATAACTTCTAATCACGTGGAGAAATAGGCTGGTTCTATACAGAAGATACATAGCACATTTTTATTTAAGAAAACTGTTTTGTTTCAAAGATTATTGACAAGATGGCAGAATTAAAAACATTCACATAGCCAGAAAAGCTTCAACTAACTGCTTCCGGCCAACTGTGAGGTCTGATTAACAAAACACAGGGTGGGGATCATAATGTATTGGCTCATGATATGTATGTCTGTTGCTCCCTTCCTGAATATAGTGATATGATCTATGAATATGTCTTTTATAACATTCTTGACAACTGTATCTATTTTTCCTGATTAATGTTCCCAACATTAGACCAACTGATCTAAGCAAGGCTAGTATATATTTTGCTCCTCTATGGTATTAGAAGACATACTTGATATTCAATGAAAGCCTTTTTGTCAATTAATCTTCAAATCTTCTTTGAAAGTATTTTATCTGTTGACGTGAAGTAAGAGGTATTCTGACTAGCAAAATATTCAGACATATTTCACAAAGGGAATTACATTTATTTTTACATGCTGATCAAAAGAGGGCACATCATTGCTTATTTTTGGCACAGTCAGTAAGTGTTTGAAGAAACATGAGTCGTGAAGTCTTCGTGGTACAAAAATAATCTTAAACTGTTATTTTTGAAGTTAGTATACAGTTAAAGGGTCTTCATTTGGCAGGAGCATTTGTTTGCAAACTTATGCTTTCTGGACAAGCATGATTCAGGTCAAGAAACAGATATCCAAGTGAGTTTCTTGATAGTACATATAGATATGCCTACAATAGGAGTACAGAGGTATACAGCTTTTCTGGGAATACTTGTCCTGCAAGACAAACGCATGGGATTTGTCCATAGGATTTCTTAAAAAAATATGTTCGCATCTAAACTAATTGTTCTTCATTCCTTTCTTTTTTGGGAACAAATTTTGGGATGGAAGAATTACAGAAAAGTTACAATGGTGGCAATATTTTATGAACATTTTTCAAATATTTGTCACTGTTTGACTATATTAAAGAGATGAACTATTCTTAACAAGTTCGTTATGTTCGGAGAAAATTCTGTATTGGCCAATCTTCGTGGAATTCAGTTATTTATTTCTTCATATCCTCATAGAATAGTTGTTTAGTTTGGGGTGACTTGGATAGTTTGAAGAAAGCCTGGAGAAACTTGGATATAATGCTTGCTTTTCTTCCTTCTGTCCAAAGGACAGTAATAAAACCATTGCTATCTACAAAGCACTTATCATAAGAATAAGCCATTTTTTAGTTAATGTTTAATAAATGAGCAGAAGACTGAGTCGTGAACTGTTTGTTTCCAATTTGGAATAGAAATGGATAGGTTCTTGTAACATCTCTTTCATGAACTTAAAGGTTATGAGTTTCCCAGCTTGAGTGCTTAATGAAACACTTTTATATCTTAATATTCGTTTTTCATGCTTCAGCCTAAGGCAGTACTATTTGTGATAAATATTTATATAATATCGAGCATAAGAACCAAACGGTTCTAAAATTCTTCTGGTTCAAATGGGTTTTCATAATGACAGATTTCAAAGGATCATAATGATTTCTAAGCCCTCTTGAGAGCATGCATGTGTTAACTTTAAGGAGGAATAAAGCAAGACTAAGCGGCAGAGAGAGAAACATTTTGCTTGAGTGTTAGTTGACAGTAGTTTTAATATCATAGATTTCTATGTATAAGCCTTTGTGAAAATAAAACAGCGCAGTTTTAATATAAATGAAAAAGTTGAAGATTATTTATATTACGCAGATGAATTATAATCATGGTGGCACTTTACCAGCATTCTCTCTCAAAACACAGAGAAATAAAAATGGATTTTAAAATAAGTGAAGTTTTTTACATGAAACTATTTGAAATCGCCTAAACGGCATAAGTTACATACAGTATTTTTATATGTTATATGTACCTTCTAGTATCAAGGAAAACAGAATTACCCTTATAAACTTAAATATTAAAAAAAATGTTAATAAAAAAAATTAAATATTAAAAGGAAAATGGTGAGGCATTTTCCAAAAATCAAGTAGGACTAAAGAGATATGAATGCATTAGTGACAATAAGTTTATATAATTTGTGCAAGCATCCCCACAAAAAAGGTTATTATGCATACTTAAAAAAGGATTAATACGTTTTTATCTAAGAAAATTAATTTTTGAAGGTTATTGACAAGATGGCAAAAAGCCAAAGATATGCCCAGAACGAAGTTTTCTGTCACATGGAGAAAGAGACCTATACAGAAGATAAAGAACTTGTTTATCGCAAAAAAATATTGCAAACATAATTCACAAAATGGCAGAGCCAAACACATTCATATAGTCAGAATGGTCTCCTATCTGCTGCAGACATAGGCCAAAGATAGAGAACAGGGCTTCATTAATTCTCTCTTTCTCTCCGGAAGCGATATGATTCTTGGTATAACTTATAAAGGTCTTTTTGTCTCCTCTCCTCTGCTTCTTTGTATTAGTTAATTTCATCAAATTACATGCAATCATGGATTTTTAGGCCTAATTACGCTAATTTTAAACGGCATCTGTTGAAGAGAAGGCAAACAAGTGCCACTTCCTCGTGGTCCATACCAGTAACACAATATATTATTGTCTGAATGACATAAATGAGTGTCTGAATGTCTGAATGAGTTCTGTGGTCGAGTTTCTTGGGTATATGGGACGAAAAACGAAACTTTCCAGGAAAAAACCAAACCTTACCCTTAGACTAAATGGGAAAATTATTCTAAAAAGATTCAGTGAATCTTTTTAGAATACCTCAGTTTTCTTAGAATTCATTAGAAATTTGCCAAATAGCCTACAGTCGATAATTAAATATTTAAGAAAAGCAGCACACACACACACACACACACGCGCGCGCGTGCGCACTTGCACGTATATCAAATTAACCCCTTAACGTACCAATTAAAAATCAGAACGCAGTCGATTTTCTTCCAAGTTTTGGACGAGGGTGATTTGCTGGATCAAATTCGTCATTATTTGAAAAATAATGATGAATTTGATAATAGGCACAATGTTGTCTAGCGTCTATATTCGGTTGTATTTATATGTGAAACCAAAATTCAAAATCAGTTTTGGTGCAAAAGACGTGTCACAGACGTCTTTGTATAAACAAATTTAAGGGGTTAAATTTGTTTATACAAAGACGTCTGTGACAGGTCTTTTAAACAAATTTAAGGGGTTAAATTTGTTTATGCACCCATACACCAAAATCTTCGTCTTTAGTAAATCTTTTGAGAGCCCATTAATTCATTTTATGTCCATCAAATCTAACTTGTTACCCCTTTATTATTCTTTCCAGTTTCGTATCATCAGCAAAGACATAGGGAGATATATCTGTAATATATTCTAAAACTGAACCCTGCACTGCTTCTATTTGACAAGTTTTATTATTATTATTATTATTATTATTATTATTATTATTATTATTATTATTATTATTATTATTATTATTGACACCTCCAAAGAGTCTGAAGACTCATCGTGGGAGGACATATTCCAGATATTTCCTGTTGTAGCGTTGCCTATCTTTTGAAGATTGAGTGGGCAGTTCAATCTCCATGGTAACCAATCAGAGATAGATGCCCCAAAACTATAACTAATTTTAGGTGGCATCTAGTGAAGAGATGGCAGACTAGTGCTGCCAAGTATTCCCCTAACTTTAGCATAATACATTATTGTCTGAAGTACAGTGGTTTAAGGTCGATTTTCTTGAGTTTATGGGACAGAAAACCAGATTTTCCGTGAGAAAAATCCTTCATCTGTAAATGAATTCAAGAAGAGGTATGATAGATATTGTTTTGATAGTTTGGGTCTCCCACGATGTCTTTTAACTTCATGGAGATACCCGTATATTAATAATAATAATAATAATAATAATAATCCACTTGCTGTTCCGGAGTTCGACTAACTCAGGAACCAGTCGAAGAAAAGCTTAGGAAAAGTAAGGAGACTAGAACTGAACTTAGGGCAGCCTAGTGCTGTAGATGCAAACCCTGCTTCCACCAAGCTGCATAGACCTTTTGATAAATAAATAGTCCTTAATGTCCATTTAGACTCTGCAAAGGTGTAAAAATAAAATAATAATAATAATAATAAGAAGAAGAAATTGCCATTTTTCTCAAATATTAGTAAGCATTCTGATCTCTTTCCAAAATGACTGGGCATAACTTGTGCTCTTTCATGCTTATCCTTTTCTCTCTTTCACATACACACTTCGGCAGCAACGTAATACCACCTAAAGATAAACTCTTGCATCAGTCTTCTCCTACAGCTGTTGTTTTATTTAGACGACTAGGTAAAGTCAACTCCTACGAACAACTTACGATATTCTTCCTAGATCTTTTCGCCAAAAAGACTTCAGAAAAATTTTAAATAATGTTTCCAAATCAAAAATAGCATTCCTCCAATCTTCCAAATTTCCCTAAACAATAGTATTTCTCCTTGTGCTGAAAATCTATATTTCTGAACACCCATATTAAATAGCAATTAGGGATGTCAAACTACACATTTGGCATCTGACTAATAGGTAAGCTGACCATATTTCCTTGAGACAAAAACGGGACATTGGGATGGCAAAAACGGGACGGGGGTTATGTAATATTCTGTATTCATGAAAAAGTATGACTATTAAAAAAACGTTTTACTTTGCCCAATATGTATGGTGATAAAACGTTGGTAATTATTGCTTTTGATTTGGTACAAATGACTGCTTGTCGACATCAATGTCGGAAAGCAGTCATTTGCGTGAAAACTTTGGCGTGACCCATAGTATGATAATTGCAGTAAGTGAAGCAACAAGAGCTTCACTTGCTGCAATTTTATCACTTTCACTATCACCATCATGTCTTACCATAAACGAGCTAATGTTTTAACTGAAGACAGAGTATTTTCAGCATCCTTGTGTTTCTAGCTATGTAGATGTCGCTTCTACCTCCATGAGCAACGGAAAAATAGACATCACAATGTTAGCATACCACTTTTGTTCCATCACTACACAGTTTGTCCAGTTCAATAAATTGAATTCTTTCTGGAGATCGTCATTAAAACTGCAGTTTCGCCTCTTTGATATTGCAAGGATAGACTTAAAGCTTTAAAAAATAAAACTTAAAACTTTAAAAATTATGAAATTTAAACCACTTGTATTAAATATCAAAGCCATGGGTTAGCATACAGACAAAACAAAAACTAACGCTACAGCAGAACATACGCGGCGTTTATTATTTTCTCTGAATAAATCACTGCAGATATCGATATTTAGTATCGAACAATGCGACTCCATGATTATACAAATTACTGGTATCCATGATATTGATATACGATTATAGGTTATGAATAATAATTTATGATCGACCAATATTAAAGTATATTTATAGGTTTTATTAAAAACGGGACTAAACTGACATTTATATTAAAACGACGGGACTGCCGGGAAATATGAAAACGGTACTGTCTCGTTCAAAACAATACGTATGGTCAGCCTACTAATAGGAAATATGGAAGCAAGTAATTATACAGTCTCTTCCTAAAAATGGAGTTAAACACAAAGCATCAAATTACTGTCTATTGTCACTACCGAATCCCATTGAAATCTATTGAGAAGGTCTTCAACAGCTAAATTCACACTACTTGGAGAATCGCCAATAATTTAATGATCATCAATATTCATTCTCCCATTTTCATACCATTATATCTCCTTGGCAGCCATAGTCATGACTGGGCATAAGCCATGAAGAGATTCAAAGAAACTCATGTGATTTCTCTTGATATTTCCAAGGCGGTTGATCAAATCTGGTATAGAGGTCTCCTTGCCAGGCTATCATTTTAAGGTGCTTCTTCAGTCCTTTGTAAATGGATTACTATTTTTCTGCTGGTCGTTGACTGAGTTACCATGATGAATAACTTTCCCTAGCATCAGATTTCTCTATGAATGCCGAGATAACCTAGGGCTCTGTGAATTTGTTCTCACTGGCTGAGATCATGACAATGTTCGCTAATGACAATACACCGTTCATATGAGAAACTTGTACAGCTCAAATAATTTAAGCTTCAGATCTTCCTTAAGTAACATCTTAAACACCAATCTTCTTACCCTTCTCAAATAGGCGAAGCTATCTGGTGAATTTCTTTACTATTACCATTATCTTGTGGTATCTCTCAAAATGAAAGAGAGAGAGAGAGAAATTATACTATATTTCTCCACTTATGTTTATTAATATTCCGATCACTCAACATCAGTTTTGTCTTCGGTTGACTTTCACCTCTATCCTATTCTAGCATAAACCATCCCATCCACATTCACTCCAACCTTCAAAATTTTGATGTTCGCTTTAATTTCACATACTAAATATTGCCTTCATTGCAGCTGATATTTAACTCTGATCTACCTTAGAATACTGTTCTCACATTTTGTTGATTTAACTTCTCTCCAGAGAAGAGCAGTCCACTTAATAAGTTATCCTCCCCCCTCTCTCCCTCTTTCTCTCTCTCTCGATCTCTGTGATCGCTTTTTCAATAGATGGTCACTCTCTCCTTTAGGTTTTTTTTCCCTTATTCTCTTGGGTGGTTCTCGACTGACACCATTGTCCCTGCACATTGCATGCACGTACGGCAACGAGCAGCTACTTGTCAACATGCATACACAGTTTCTGCTTCAAACGTCTTATGGCAACTTCTTATCCTCGTCTTTCACTCCATCTACCTCTATTCTTTGGAGAAAGTCATTTCATGTTTTTATTTATTTATTTATTTATTTATTGTAGAGAAACACATTGACAGAATCCATTCTCCTTGGTTACTTGATCGCAGCAGTGGCGATGATATCTCAATATTGAGAATATGGAAAGATAGAAACGAGTTAAGATCCTACCTAGGATGCAGGGAATCTTTATACACGTTCCTTTCCAATGAAACTGGGTTACTCCGTCTCATACAAATTGGCGCTGTTTTTCCTGAGAAACTGGAAGGTTTTTCTTTTGCAACTCAGAGTATATGCAAGTAGCAAACATAATATTTTAACTTCATGGAACGAGTTGTTTCAGTCACAGCTCGAACTAAACTCCGCAATTTGACTCATTTTAACTATTATGTGTTGTGTGTGCAACATATGTGGAACACAGGTAGCAGCTGTGCATAACTGCGATAAATAAACGTCATGGGTTTTCTGAAATCTAAAAAAATTACATCATAGGGTTTCCAAAATCTAAATAAATCACAACGTAGGGTTTCTCTAATCAAATTAAATCACACTATATCCCACATCATAATCGTTTCTATAATCGATTTCTCTTGTAACTGTTTCAAAAAGTCTAACAGGTTTGTCAGTATTGATAGACCATTAAATGCCTTGATATTCTGGTTACGAATCGCGATCATTTATATCATTACTCTATAAATACAACTTATAAGAATAACTGTCCTAAAATAAATAATAAAATAAAAAATAACTTCTCCAATGCCTTTTATTCCCACAGGAAGATGGTGAGATTCTTTTAGAATTCATTTCAATTTCAGTACTGTCCTGACAACTTCTCTTCCTCCTCTTTGAACTTTTGTTTTTTAGAAAAGATCAGTGACAACGAAACTCAACTATTTGCTGTCATTGATAGTTCTCCCAAGGCTATCAGTGGTTTCATAGGCATCAGAAGAGAAGTACAATGCACACAGCTGCCCTCCTATAATTCTGATCCTCTCTTATAAACTGATATAATCCTTGAAAGAAATCCAATCGACGGAATCAATTCTTACTCTTGGAAACTCATTTCTGTGATGTATATTTCTGCGATTAGCTTCATCAGTTGTCAGATGTTTGAAACCATTAAATGTAACCATATCACACTTTTCAGCTGTTATTATTCCTTCTTCAATAAAAAATTGTAGTCCTAACTTTTGTTTGGATAATTCTATGCCTGCATGTTCCATTTCTCGTAGAAGATTTTTTTTGTTGTTATTTATTCATCATTGTATTCAATTTCTTTCTTATTGTGGTATCGGAGTAACTTAATCTGATAACATTATTATGTAAATAAAATAATATTAAAAAGATTAAATGAGATTGTCTCATTGCTGTCGTAAACATCTTACTGTTCGCTGCATTCCTGCAGTGACCTGAAGGTTGATTTGAGTAACTATTATCTTTGTAATCAGTGGTGTAATTTATTATTCTGGTGTAATTTATTATTCCCCCCCCAAACAAACCCACCCTGAAAAACATGAAGGAGTTTGAAACAAGTTGACTAGTGGAAAGCTCAGTGCTCAAAATATAATATAAGCGTGTGAGGTTTCTACGTTTTGAAAACAAAATGTAGAAAAATAAAAATTTTCAATTCTATAAGAAAAATTCGTATTTAAAACTATATAATCAATTTAATATAATGACGAAACAAAGCTGTCTTCAAGAGTTCTAATTGTTTCTCTTCGAAATGTCATTGTTATTTATTATTGCAACACGTCATTATTTGAATTTACCAATTTATTATTATGCCTGAGAATTTTTATTGAATGTTAATATAAAGCGTGGTCGCGATTACTTAGATTTCATTTTCATTAAGAAAGCTATTTTGTAAGGAATTTAATAATTATATGTCATTAAGTTAAATAATAAAGGGACGTGAGAACTGAGTCAATATATCACTACAAGAATGGCGTTTCGAGGAGTGAGAATATTAAAATACTTGTGTTGTACATGTTGTACAAGGTAAATTTATATTTATCTGTGTTTATTGCTAATAGTTCATTTACAATAATTAAAAGAAAGCGGGTCCACTTTAACGATTATAATGAACAAAAACGATAAAAATGAAATAAAAACGAAATCCTTTATCTCGTTTTATTCCAAATGGGGGGGAGGCAAAAATTCTTTAGCCCTAACTTTCGAAGAATGAATATGCATCTGGTCTCCATCCTTCAGCTTTCACTGATAATGATCTCAAGCTATTAGTGAAACAAAGCTTCAGGAGAGAAAAAGAGAGCGTACAACAGACAAATATTTTTGAGATGCAGTGTTCAAAATATCCGTTCGGGGATGAAAAACTCCACTTGTCGAAGAGAACAAACATCGACTTTCTCGGAACCGAGAAAGTCGATGTTTTTTTTAACGATCTTTCTTCAGGCAGCCCATAGTTGGAAGCAAAGGCATTGCATCAATACTTGACCAGTACCTGAAAGAACAGAGTTCTAATTAGATAAAATCTATTTTGATCTTCTGCATGTTTTACTGCAGTCGAATTTAATACAGCATTATCCATATAAACATTTCTCACTGCAATTCGTGTAATAAGTGTGGTGTATTTGATTATGTAATTATATATTTCCATAACCTCAATCCTCGGTATTACCTCAACGCTACAGCCTAAAAGTTACACAGTTTACAATATTCAAAAAAACATATTCTTTAACCTGCTGAACGCCTTGAAAGTATCTTACAATATCAAATGATTATATTGAACTGAGTATATTTGAGAAGAAATATATAAATTATAAAAGACAAGAAATTCTATTCTTAAGCAAACAAAGTTTCCACGTGAATTATCTTCACCACTAGGCTACTTGTATCAGAGACTGTTGACTTCACATCAATTGCCTTAATATCCGATAATGAGCACAGTATCTTCCTTTTAGAGTTGTATATTGCGCCTTTCCGGAAAGGATCACTACCCAGGCCAGTTTCGGGCATTTATTGAGGTCTCATCAGTGGACTGACATTAAAGCAATGCAATATACTTGTACATTTTTTATATACAAATAATAAAATGATATATTACTTTATTATTGAAATACTGGAGATTAAATATACTGCAGTACTTTAGAGAAGATCGTGTAGAAATTTTTTGTTCTCTTGGTCACAAAGTAAACTATAATAGACAAAGATTATGTCCTTGTCTTATTCTTTTATCCAAGTATCATCAAATGTACGCTTAGGTAAAGGACTTTCTACAAACTTTCCGCAACTATCTATGATCCGGAGTATTTTAATAATATAGTGATGTAGCATGTTAATACTGTATGGAAAATATAACTTCTACGTTGATTTAAATTAAGTATCGTTCTAGGTTTAGCTCCACCGATAAGACCTCCGTGAAGAGAGAGAAATCGATCTGGGCAGTGAACCTTCCCATAATGCATAGTAATACATATACAGTACTTCTGAAAGGAAGTATGCTTTGCATTATGGGATACCGAGGCAATCGATATAAAGTTAACAGCTTCTGTGTATATAGCGTGATCATGAAGATCATGAAGACAGCGTGATCGTGCAGATACTTCATCCACCCACTTTGTTTGCTTACGCTTGGATAAAGAATTAAAACAAGACTATAATTTCTTGTCTATTATAATTTACTTTGTAACGAAGCAAACAAAAAATCATTGGAATTATTAATTATTTGCTTATTTAGAGGCTACTTAGGGGACTGAAGTTTTTTTCCTCAGTCTGTACTCTCTTGAACGTGTGCTTACAGATTTGTAGATCCCAAGAAAAATGACGTACATTATAAAATCATCGCTCTTTAACCTCACATCATTGGATTTTTTTGTCTCAAAGGACATGAATCCATTTGTGTTCCTTTGATATACGAGGCGTGTTCAAAAATAGACCGAACTTTTAAATAGCGCCCAACCGGCACAGAAAGCCCGCTGTGGCTACTGAGCGCACCTAGCGGCAGGTTTTGACAACAAACTGCCATTTGCTCCGTTCTGCTATGCGCGATAGTTGTCGAGTTACATCCACTGAAGTGAGCAAGTGCACAAGCTGTTCGTCGGTTTAGTAACAATGAAAGAGCTTAAAGAACAGCCTGTGTGTGCAAAATTTTCGTGCAAACTTGATAAAAATTTTACAGAGACATTTCAGTTGCTTAACTAAGCATATGAGGAGGACTGTATGAGCCGAACGCAGTGCTATGAGTGGTTTAAGCGTCTATGGATAAGTCGGTCAGAGATCAAGGCGATGTTGGTTGTGTTTTTTGATTAGAAAGGCATTAATTAAATTAAGGGGATATTAGATCCCACATTGTTTCAAAACCGAATAAGAAACTCAAGGATTGGAATCAGAGAGGTTCATGCCGAATATAGTATAAAAAAATATATATAAAATATAAAAAAACTATAAAAGTATCGGCGAATACTAGCCTGAGCTGAATGCAAGTAGTCCTAGAACGTAGTACAAACACGGGCAACTCGTTGCAAAGGTGAGGAAAGTTCTGATCGCTAATCTTGGTATTTTCCATAATGTAAAAACACATTTCCTAGGAAATGTATGCTGTTATTACATTATGGTAGGGAAGTCACTACCCAGACCGGTTTCAGCCTTTTTTGAGGCTTCATCAGTGAGTAGCTAGACCAAATTAATACCAAAGGGTATAGCGAAAAGAACTTATATACTCTGCTATAAGAGTTGTCCAAAAAGGTGGACCCATTAAGTTACTTAAATATAAAGAGCCAACAGGCTTCATTTCGGCGATATAAACATTAATTAAATTAAGGGGATATTAGATCCCACATTGTTTTAAAACCGAATAAGAAACTCAAGGATTGGAATCAGAGAGTTTCATGCCGAATATAGTATAAAAAACTATAGAAACTATATACTATAGAAAGGCATTATCTATTATGAATTTGTGTCGCGTGGTCAAATAATAAACAAAGAGTTGCACCAGGAAGTTTTAGCGCGTTTGAGGAATGCTGTGCCCAGGAAGAGGCCAGAATTGTGGGAAAACCAGACTTGGATGTTACGCCACGACAGTGCACCGGCGACAAGGGCAAAACACAGACATCCGTTGTGCCTCATCCACCCTATTCCCCGGACTTAGCCCACAGCAGACTTTTTCCTGTTTCTCAAATTTAAAACCAGTTTGAAAGGACGTCGTTTCCAATTTCCAAAGAGAACTACGCGCCATCACAGAAAGTGCGTTCCAGGAAGCATTCCAACAATGGAAGAAACGTTGAGAACGGTGTATCGCCAGTAGAAGGTACTACTTTGAAGGGGACAGTGATTAAAATGTTGTAATATGAGCAATAAAGTCTATAGCAAAAGTTCGGTCTTTTTTTGAACCCGCCGTGTAAATTATATCAAAGAATGTCCAACTTAGAATTGCCTTTAGTTAAATGTCTCTTTTGCCTGATTCTGTTCTGTTCACTACTCTACTGCTCTTCTAATGTCGATCTCTCCTAACAGTAGTTATTTTCCGTGTTAATTTTGATGTTTACAATTCCAGTCAGTTTTTCTTTTCCAACTGCACTGATTCATCAGGAGGGCATTTAATATCACCAATGATTTCACAAAAATTGTTGACATGAATACCAGAATTTCAAATAAATCTAACCACTTTCCAAACTTTCGTCATTTCTTCCTTAAAGGCTATCTTTCTGGGTGACGATTTGACGTTTTCTTCTCTGCTCGCTTATTCAGATCAAAACTAAGCATTCATTTGTACTCCTTAGAGCAGTATATACAAATTTCATCCATATCTTGTTTGACTCTATAAGTCTGACAAGATATGGATATTTGTGAAAGCAAATGTCATCCATATCTTGTCATTGGAGGTTACTGTTCTTAATCTTCTGATACAAATATATGCACTGAATACACCAAATAATTCTTAGAAGTATGAAACTCTCATTCTGCATCCCACTTTAATCTCTCTTCCCTAATTCAGTCTTAGTTCTTCAAATGAATAACTAAGACTGGATTATAATTCACATTTGTTGATGGCCGGATTTTGGAAACATTGATTTAGAAGTTCGTTGTTTAATTGCCTATAACATCTCTTTTGTGCAGTTGTGAGAGATGAGACAACATTTGCCACAGGTAAGAAATCTTAATTTTTTTTTTTTTAACTTGCAAGTTGATATAGCCGATTATATGGATTACATAGTTGATATAGCGAATTATATGAATTGCAGCAAGGGAATTTCTCTCCTGAAATCTGCTTGCAGACAAACGAGTGGGAAAAGGTAGCCAATTATTAGGGTATAATGAACTCGTGTCATAGCTTCAGTTTTATTAGATGCATTTCCAAATAGCATCTAACACTGCACATGTTTTTATAAAACCAGATTAATTCTTTCAGTCCAATGGCTTCATGCAAACCATGAGTGATCTCACTTTGATCCATAATTAATTGATTTGGTGATTGGTTTCAAATACAGTCATTGTTGTTACTACTGTTCGATGATGAAAGAAAGGAATAATAATAATAATAATAATAATAATAATAATAATAATAATAATAATAATAATAATAATAATAATAGAAAGATGAGACTGCAGAACATCTAATCAGTGCCTGCAGTAAGATAGCTCAAACTGATTATAAACACGCTGTGATCAAGGGGCCAAAATAATTCATTGCATGTATGCAAATAATATAGCTTCTGATAACTGGTGGTAGCATAAAATAGAGACAGTACTGGAAAACGAAAGAGAAAATTCTCTAGCAGTGTAGAATACAAACTGATCGGCATTTGGCAGTACAGTAACGAGGGTATGAAGCGCCTGTGGCAAGTCTCTAACTTTCTCCCCCTTCCCCATCCCAAAAATGACAAAAATTTTGAAATATGTAAATATAACAAGCAAAATTTTACTGAATGCAATATGTTAAATACTTACTATTAACCCCATCTAAATGAGTTGCAGTATGTTGCAGAATTTGTGTGTCTAAAGCGACGTATTGCCGAAATTTAAAAATACAACATAAAATAGCGGACTTTTATATCTATTTATTTATTTTTAATTTTTACATTTTTTACGTTTTGCACCCCAAATCTAGTTGCGCCCGTGTCGGGCGCCTCTTTCGCAACGCCCACGTTACGGCACTGGCATTTGGAACACAATAGACCTGACATCACAATATACATGTCCGCAAGGAGATGTGCTTTGCATTATGGGAGATACTAAGACAAGGATTGAGGGAGTTTGGTCCACCTTTACCGAGTTGCCTCAGTCCTGAAGATACTTCAGGCGCAAACATTGTTTGTTTACACTTGGATAAAGGATTAAACTAAATTTATTATAGTCTAACCAAGTGAAAAAAAAAAAAAAACTCCATCATCGAACATCGACAGGTTTGGATTATATATTACAGTACTCAGTGATAACAACAAAGAACTGGAAAAAATTACTGAATATCGAGATCTGGCAATTGAATTTGTCCGGCTTGGCTTAAACACACCAAAGTCATCGTATTAGTTATCGGTGCACTTGGTGCAATTTCAAAAAAGCTATCTAATTATTTACAGCAATTAAACATCCAAAGTGACCCCATTATGATCTACAAAAAAACAGCATTACTTGGAACAGTCCATATTTTACGACGCTACCTGAAAGGCTATTCTTAGATTCTTGGGTGGTTCGATGATTCGAAATCAAATTCGAAATCGGATTCGAAAATCAAATTCGATTTTGAGTTTGATTTTCGAAACCGAAAAACAATTAATCGAAATTGTTTTTTTAAATAAAAAAACAATTAATCGAAAGACAATTCATCGAACGACAATTCGTCGAAAATGCAATTCATTGAAAAAATAATTAACCGAAAATTTTAACTAAAATTTCATTAAATTGATCCAGCCAAAGCTGAATTACTAATATCATTTCGATTTTTTTTTCCAAAAATGTTACGATGAAAATGATCCATTTAGAACAAAAACCGAACCGTGCAGTTAGCTTCTTGTACCGACAACTTCTACTAATTCTCCTAAGTCAGAGAGTTATTGCAATACATAATTTGGACACGCGTTATTTCTTTGTTGCCCCGAATATATTATTATTATTATTATTATTATTATTATTATTATAAAAACCTCCATGGAGTCAAAGACTCATCGTGGTAGGTCCACTGTTATATACACGGTTTATCATACTGTGCCTTAAATATATTCACTGTCTCTGCACACACCACACTCTCGGGCAAAGCATTCCAATCACTCACCACTCTCCATGCAAAAAACCTGCTCCTCACTCCCTTGCTCACACCCTCCTTATACAGCTTCCAGGAATGACCTCTTTTTCTCCTGCTATCCTCACCCATTCTGTGCAAAACCTCCCTGACGTTAATCTGATAATAACCACTTAACAGCTTATATGTCTCAATCATATCCCCCCTCCTCCTTCTATCCACCAATTTCTGCAAATTTCATTTTGTCAATCTGACTTCATACTCTACATTCCAGAGACCAGAAACCACCTTAGTCAATCGTCTCTGAACTTTTTCCAACGCAATTTCATATTTTTGAAAACCAGGTGACCAGATCTGTGCACAGTAATCCATATGTGGCCTAATCAAAGCCTTATACAAAGGAACCATAACATCCTTACTTCTACAAGTAAATGTCCTCCGCATCATTCCCATTATCCGCTGTTGTCTTCACTATTTTAGTAATATGTCTCCGAAATTTTAGGTCCTTGTCTACAATCACTCCCAGATCTCTCATTTCCTCTACCTCTTCCAAGATATTCGCACCGATTGTGTACTTCATATCCCATCTCAGCTTCCGAAATTTCAAAACCTTACACTTTGAAACATTGAATTGACATCCCCACTTATTTACCAATTCAGACAATGTATTCAAGTCCTCTTGCAAAGCTACAGCATCCACACTACTCCTGATAGCTCTGCCCAACTCTGCATCATCTGCAAACAACTGCACATCACCATTCAGACCTCTCCAGATATCATTTATATACAAATTAAACAGCAATGGATCCAAAACAGACCCTTGAGGTACACCACTAGTAACTTTCCTCTTCTGGGATATCGTTCCTCCATAGACAACTCGCTGATACCTATCAGACAACCAACTGATAACTGAAAACTGGAACTGGAACGGAAAACTGGAACGGTTCGACATTTTCTTTTAAACGTTTCAAATCGCTATTTGAAAGTATTCATCAAACATGAAACAGTTATTGGATAAGAAAGACAATAAGAAAAACCATATTGTTCTATAATCATTCCCTATTGAAGTAGCATTGCTTTCTCAGTCTGCACGGTTCAGTATTTGTTTTAAATGATCACTTTTATCATAACATTTTCGAAAAGTTAAAATTTTAGGTGAATTGTATTTTCTATGAATTGCATTTTCGACAAATTGTCGTTCGATGAATTGTTCATTCGATTTGCCTTTTCGATGAATTGTCTTTCGATTAATTGTATTTTCGATGAACTCTCCGGATACCATATCACGCTGTAGTTTCAAAAGTATACTGTAGAACCTAAGAAGGAAACTTCTTAACCAATGAGACTACGAAACTTAAAGACTGTTAGATCTGTTTCGTAATAAAGCATCCCAGGGAAAAGTTTGAAAAATGTACATTCTTTATCTGGAAGAACTAGTCCAATAAGTGCAGGAGACAAAATTATTATATGCGCTTTCCCGAAGGTAGTTAATCGATATCATACGTAGGTGGTTGGCTTTAATTCTAGGAACTGGAAATTTCCTCTCCACTAAAACAGACACTCTGCTTAGCACGCAACTAATAACCATAAATCATTGCATATGGATTCCTCTTCGGTATTGCCTTGAATAACTTTCCGATGCTAATATTAGTGACTTTTCTCAAAGAGAAAGTTTTTAGCCACATCTACCCAAGGATTAAATGAAGGATAATTCAGGAACACTGGATATTTCCAATACGTAAGGATCGAACCCGCTGTGCACGTCTTTTTTTTTTTTTTTTTGAAATACTCGTACAAATTTTCTAGGAAATGGTTATCCAAATGGCTAGTTAAAAAACTGAGAGTCAGCTATGAGTTCATGAGAAAAAAAAAAATGTATCTGCTATTGATGTTTCAGTTGTCCTCCTAATTAATACCCAATTCTCTCATAAGTCCTATTCAGACTAATTCCTTCGTATAATACAGTGGACCTTCTGAATTAAATGAAGTACTGTACTTATATTCGCCAGACTAGCACAACTTTAGTGTGACTGTAACAAAAGTTAGGTTAAAAAAATAATATTTTTCATAATGTGTCTCGCGTTTCCTCTTACTCATTTTGCTCTGAATTTGCAAATCACTTCTTAACCAATCATTCCTCGGAACTTATTAATCTGAAAGAGTTTCCTTTTAATTATTTAAAAAAAAATATTTTCAAATTAGCTTATATTTTAAATAAAACTTTCTTCTAATAACTACTCTTTTTAATTACCTCATTTGAAAATATGCATGAAATGTAAAGTTAGAATGATTTGTAAAAAAAGTTTTCTGTTTGTTAATATTTAAATGTAATGCGCAAACAATAATACTATTTCAAATTTACAAACTGCAGAAAACCCGATGAAAAAGAGTACAAGGAAGATCACGACAACATTGAAATAAAAATGGGAAAGCAAAAGGAAACAGATAAGGTTCCTAAAAAACGTAAAGAAGAAAAAATGAAAATGCATGGAAAACGGAACACAAAAGAAAATGCGAAAATTTCGGATAAGTATTCTGAGAGTACTTCCATTTCTATTTTAAAATCGCATAGGGGTACACCAAGTGATTTTAATGTGGATGAAATAATTTCAATTCCTGAAGTATTAAAATACGGAGACACAGAATCAATGATGGAAAGACGAGAAGCAAATAGAAATGTTCCTCTCGGGAAACAGGTAAAGTGATCCTTAACGAAAACAACTGTTATTGAAATAATATTATTTTATTCGATTTATTATTACTTAATTTTGAAATACAGTTTATAACATGTAGGATCTCTGTTTCATTTTTCATAACATCGTGAAGAGATACTCTATATGAATACTTCGCACTAAAATTTTTATTAAAAAAATAAATAAATTTTTAACACTTTCAGTTTATTCCCTAAATAGGACTGGATAAAACTCTTTTTTTATCTCTGAGCAGCTCTTAATCGTTAAAAACTTAAGCTGGTTAGATGAGAACAAGTGCTTTCAAGCCAATTTGGCTGCTAAAGAATAAAGAATTTGGCTTCTAAAGCTGCTAAAGAACTGAATTGATAATTTAGTTCATGGCTACTGATGATTTCGAAGATTTTGGGACGAGAATATAGCAAACAAATTCCATTGCTTCCTATTCCTAAAACCCTCCTGCACTACTCCTTAAAGCGGCAATATCACATTGTACGCCATCGCATTCCAGTCATTGTGTCTCTGCCCTTTATGAACTGTTTTGTCAATTCTAGAAATTACAATTGATGGCTTCATTCAAAGTAGCTCTTCCTCAAATAAAATAGACGGGGCTGTTTTATCCATGTCTAATTTTTGGAGATTGGAGGGGTAGGCACTTGTATAATGGAAGACTTTTTTCTTTTTAACTTATTGGACGATAAATTAGTAAAGCAAGCAAGCAACTGAAACATGGAAAACCGATGTTAGAGATAGCAAAAGATCATGTTAACAACAACAAAACAACAAACTAAAGGTGAATTTGATGATCTTTCGGAATAACAACAGAATAATTATAGTCAATGTCCTGGTCGAGTTAATTTGCTTTTGGGACAATACGAGAATTGCTTCGGTTAATTTTATGATTGGTAGGACATACTCGATACTAAATTGCATTGCAATACGTTGCAGTTTGCATGCTACGACTGAGAGGGCCATTGTTGTAGTCCGAGCTCGGCAGCTTCACAACAACTCTTTCTAATGTTTATGTTTATACTCATCTGCTATACTATACTCTCTTGTTCCGTATTCACCATAACATTTATTGATATCCTTTTCTGGCTATCCAGGTATCAGGCACCTGTATTGCTAACCTTTTCACCTTCCAGAGCAGAAAAGTTAGCAATACAATGTTTAAGTGACTATGCTGCATTAGCTGCTTTGCTCACCTGTTCCTGAATGATAACAATGTTAAGTTTCTTTCAAAAAATCTTCATTTTTCATACAGTTCTACGATTGATGTCAGCTATTCAGTTCCCTGATTTTTCTCAGAACTCCCACACTTATGATCTAGAGTTCTGTATGTTTCTTATGATCTTTGGTCTGTATATTGTCTGCTATAAGTATTTACAGATATATTAACCTCTCGTTAATGAGGTATTTGATGGTTAGATAAACTACCTTTATAATGCGGTAAGTAGTATGCAGTTTGGAGAGTTTTACAAAAAATGCCTTCCACCAGAGCTTTCCATTAAAAGTTTCAAAACCCAAATATGCTTTTAATAGGCCAATCCCTAAGAATTATTTAATTCCTAGGTATTCAGACTGGCTATTCGAAATAAACACGGTGCTTTGCAATCGACTTTATGATTCTCTCAGATATTTTGGTCCTGCAAAAAAATTTTTATAACATTGCGATATTTCACAATGTAACTAATTCTTGTGTAATGGGAATGCACATAATCTGAATAATATTTTGTAATATAAATAAATATTAACCATTGTTTCTTCTGTCTTTTTTAAGACTTAATTCGTATTTTCACAGACTCCTAGAGACATTATAGGATGTACAATTCCTGCTGCCTTCCTTTCCGCAAAAAAAGTACGTCTGTGGAACAGTGAGAACATAAGAATACAGAGATATTTGGGACGAGGTGCCACTGGTGTAGTTTTCGGTGTTGAAAATAAAGAAAATAAGAAAAGGGTTGCTCTGAAGGTCATGAATAAGTCAATTTATAACACCGCCGAGGTAAAACAATTCATATATTTCTTAAACTTTATTGGCGTGGATTATATAAGCATACTTAAAAATAAATCGAGCAAATCGATATTTTAAACTTTCAGTACTAATACCTCACTTTAACATAGACAGCATTAATACACTTTATAGTATTTGACACGTGACTCAGTGTACGATGACTCATTACAAAACAGAAAAAGCATCGCAATATTAGTTCAGGAAACTGAAGACTTTCTTACCAGGGCCGCCCCTAGGAATTTTGTCACCCAATACAGTAGCATATTTTGCCATCCCTTCTTCCTTATTTTTCGTATAGTTTATGCTAACTTTGCTGCCCTATGCAAATACACGTCTTGCACCGTCGGTAGAGCCGGCCCTGTTTCTTACTGTCCTCTTTTTCCAGTATCTCAACTCTACATTCGAAAGGATGCAAACCCAATAGTGCATCAATGCAGTGTTCTGAGCATAGACTGAAAGAAGATATTTCTTTATATGTTTTTTGAAGAACTGGATGTTGTAGTCTTTAGGAAAAATTGTATGAGGAAGACTGTTCCATGGAGTAGCGATAGATGAAAAGAAAGATGAGGAAGGAAAGTTGGTTTCAGTGGTTTTGAGGTTGGAGAGTAACTGGATGTTGACTGGTAGTTGATCATATGTTTATAGGCTTATAGGAAAGTGAAAGAATAGGGGAAGTCAGTTCAATTGAAAGGGGTCTGAGAACATACCTATAGAAGCATCATAAGGCAGAAACAGAAAAGTAACTAAACGTGAGTCTGTGAGTGAGCGATCATCCATTAATCAGACCAATAGACAGCAGTACTTGTCTTCCACTTTTCTCTGGATAACACATTTATAATTGGTGATGTTCTTGGGCCAGCTATCTCTGATTGGCAACCACTGGAGATTGAACTGTCCCTTCCATCTCTAAAAATTAGGGATAAAACGGCCTCGCTTACTCCCTTATAGGGAATAAAAGGAGTTAGCAGATTTGTTTGTGTTTATTTATTTTATAATTTTTTGAAGAAATGTTTGTGAAGGATGATTTCTACATAAAAATAATAATCACGAAATAAAAATTAAGAGGTAATGTCTTAAGTTTGAGGATTATTGAGCTTATGTTTAGAGGATAATTCACTATGGACAAATATATGTGCAATTTAATAAGAAAGCAAAGTGGAACACGAATTTAATGGGCACACCTTAGAAGTATCGGAATATTCCAGTATTTAAAGAATATCACTCTAGGAATCATATTGGTAAGTTAAATACCAAAGCTCTAATGATCATAGATTTCAAAATCTAATTCTTGGAAGAAGGAAGTTTTGATATTCTTATATAAATTTCTGATCAATCAGTAGAATTATGCCTGTTTCGGTTACCGAGACTTTTAATGGATGTCAAAGGAGTCGAAAGTTAAGGTAGTTACAGAATCTGGTTGATTAACTCTGGTTTGTTGAATTTCTCTAATTGGTGATGGATATGAAAATCAATTTAAAGTTTACAGGATAGCATGGGTGTCTACAGAGGGAGGCAAACGGGGCAATTGCCTCCCCTGGAATCTACTTGTGAAAAAAAAAAAACGAAAAATTAATAATTAAATAAAAATGTATTGATATAATTATTTGTCCCTAAGCTTTGCGCCCTTCCCCCTTGGAAATTTTGCTTTGCCCTCCGCTGGAAAATTTTCTGCAGATGCCCATGCAGGATAGTGCAGGGAATACATAAGCTATAAAATAAATAAAAATAAATCCTGTAAATCCTCAAAGAGAAAAGGCAGAGCTCCTTCAACCCTAACTAACTTTTGGAAATTGATGAGAACTTGTTGTTTACCGTTATCTATTAATGATTGTTGAGCTCATGGCTACAAATGATGTTGAATTCAACTAAGGGAGAGTGTGACAGATAGTTGTCACTATATTGTCATATTTAACCCTAATTCGTTTGATCATTTGAAACAGTGTACAAAAAATCCAGCTAATGCCTTTTTCTCTGTAGGGAGAAGATGTGGCCGGTTTTAGCTGTATCTAACATTTGGAGACTAGGGGGAGAGTTCATTCACTACCAGTAGCTAATCAGAGCTAGCTTTACCAAGACTATCACTAATTATAAACGGCATCTAATGGGAGAGGCAGACAGATTAATATCTCCATCTCGTGTTCTCTAACTATAATGCAGTATATTAATATCTGAGATAGTGTGGGTTCTACTAGCAATTTTCTTGAGTTAAAGGGACCAAAAACCAGGATTCCGTCAGAGAAACACCCCGCTTGCTAGTGACTTAGATTGACTAACTTGAGAACTAGTCAAAGAATGGATTAGGAAAAGTTTCTCTAGTGGTCGATTATATTCGAACTGAGAACGGCTTTTTTTTTGGGGGGGGCGGGCTAGCATTTAGGAAACATACATACGTCATTTCAAAATCGAAATATACAGTTAATTTTTCTGAGTTGCAGGATCAGGAACCTGGGTATTCCAAGATAAAACGTTCAAGATTGATTAACTCAGGAAGTGGCTGTAAGACGGCTAGAAAAAGTTACTTGGCAACTAGAATCGAGTCTATGGTGAACTGGCATTATGAAAAAACGTTGCCACATATCCACACAGGCATCCTTAGATTAGACAAAGATGTATTTATCTAAACTAAGTTCTACTAGATGACAAAAGCAAAGCTTTTAATTTTATGGAAGAAAAAAATACATTAGGTGCCTTGTTAAACCTGTGGTAATGCTTTCACTTCCAGAGTTCTAGGCTTAAAAAAGACTCATTGAACACTAGAGGAAATTTTTCTGTGCCCGTTTTGTTACTTATCGAGTTAATCGCTCCCTGCATGGAACTTTATATTTTTTTATTCCCGAAACTTAGATTTTTAACATCGCAAATCAGGAAAAATTCACTCTGGAACTCATCCCCTCTAATATTATTATTATTATTGTTCCGGGAAACTCCAAGGAGTCGACAGACTCATCGAGGGAGGCCCTAACATCATGTCAAGAACAACTATTCAACATTCACACAGTATCTATCATACCTTGCCTTGAACTCATTCACGGTCGTAGCACCCACAACAGACTCTGGAATCTTATTCCACTCATTTACCACTCTCCAAGTAAAGAACCTAGCTCTAACACCCTTGTCAACCACGCTCTTGCCCTGCTTCCATGCATGGCCCCTAGTCCACCCACCACCAGTCATATTTTCAAAAATATCTTCTGGATCAATCTTATAAAAACCCTTCAGTAATTTGAATGTCTCAATCATATCACCCCTCCTTCGCCTATCGTCCAATTTCTTCAACCCACAAATCTTCAACCTATTCTCATAAGGTTCATTCCACAGACCTGCTATCATCTTGGTCACTCGTCTCTGGACCCTCTCCACTTCCTCCCCATCACGAAGAAACCCTGGTGCCCATAGCTGGGCACAGAAGTCCAGATCGGGTCTTATCAAGGCTCGATACAGAGGAACAAAAACTTGTTCATCTCTGCATGTTAAAGTATTTTTCAGAAGCCAAGTGATTTGGTGAGCTGTTTTAGTTACTTTTGCAATGTGCCCCTAAACTTCAACTCCCTATCCACCAACACTCCCAAATCCCTGGCCTCATCAATCTCCTGGAGTATGGTTCCACCAATGCGATATACTGCATTTTCTTTTCTTTTCTTTTCACCCCAAATTCTTTTCTTTTCTCCCCAAAGTGCATAACTTTACACTTTGCCACATTAAATTGACATCCATTTTTCCTAGCCCAGTCCTCCAAACTATCCAAATCATCCTGTAAAATTTTGACATCCTGTGCACTCACAATTGCTCTACCCAACATTGCATCATCAGCAAACAAGTGAACACTTCCTCCAAGATCCTTTCCAATATCATTGATGAACAAATTGAAAAGCAGTGGTCCAAGAACAGAGCCCTGTGGCACTCCACTAGTCACAAGACGTCTTTTAGACTCCACTCCTGAATAAACCACTCTTTGATATCTCTCCTTCAACCACCCTCTTATCCATCTCACCAACCCTATATCTATACCCATCTGCTCCAGTTTACTGATTAGGGTTCCATGTGGTATCCTATCAAAGGCCTTGGCAAGGTCCAGTAGTATCACTGTAAACCCATTACCCCTATCCATTTCAGCCGTCACTGTGTTATAAAACGTGAGCAAGTTACTGAGGCCTTATCCACCCTTCACAAAACCATGTTGTTCCCCCATTAATATCCCATTTTCATCTATCCAAACCTGTATTCTTTTCTTGACTAATTTCTCTAAGACCTTGACAATGATTCCTGATATGCTAATCGGTCGGTAATTTACAACAGCAATCTTGGAACCACCTTTATGCAGTGGAACTATTTTCCTCTCTTTCCACCCGCTTGGGACTAACCCAGATCCGAGACTCAAATTAAACAAAATGGTCAAGGGTACTGACAATTCTTTAGCTGCTTCTCGTACAACACGAGCTGGTATACCATCCAATCCCACAGATGTATTGACATTGAGGTTATGCAATAGACTACTCACCTCCACTTCATTAATCACAATTCCCGTATAATCTACTGGTACATTCGTTTCTGCAATGTCACCACATGGATGATATACTTTTGCAAAGTGCTCACTCAGTAACTCAACTATCTCAACTGATTCAGTTACCTCCCTACCATCGGCATTCTTTTAAATCAATCTGCCATGTAAATTTTTCCTTTTACTTGCTACATATCTAAAAAACTGTTCAGGATTCTCTTTAGCCTGCATGGCCAATGTTCTTTTGTAATCCTTTTTTGCTTTTCTTACCACACTCGTCACCCTTCTGGCCTGCGCTTTATACCGTTCATGTGCCAGCCGGTCACCCTTCTCCTTAAATTCCCTCCATAGTTGTTTTTTTTTGCAACTCAAGCTTAATGGTGTTATTCATCCATTTAACCCCTACTTGATTTATTATTCGGACTCTAGGTATACAGTCAGCCATTGCTTCATGCAAGCACTTCTTAACTACCTCCCATGCACTATGAACTTCTAGTCCTTGCAGTTGTACATGCCATGGCACTGAACCAATCAAACTCCTAAGCTTGTCATACTTTCCAGCCCGATAATTCCACATGTACCCTGTCTTAATTGAAAATTCTACACCTTTAGCCACCTCCCAAGTTAAGACCCTATGATCGCTCTCACCGATTGGTGGCAATGTGGTCATATTTGTTACAGCCAAATCCTCAGATGTAATTACTAGGTCAAGCACTCTCTGACCCCTAGTATTTTCCATTACATGCTGTCGCAGATAGTTATCCCTTAATAACCGCATAAAATCCAGTTCCTTCCTCCCGTGTGTCCTCTCCTCACTCCAATCAATGCGACCATAGTTGAAATCTCCCATAATAATCACCCTCCTTCCACCCATTTCTTCTATTTGCTTGTGCATACTGTCTCCACCATCTTTTCCATCACCTGGTCTATAGCAGCACCCAATTGTATATTTAGTTCTGCTAGCCACAATCTCACACCAAATGGCCTCATATGTGCTCTTTTCTCTATCCTGCAATTCAACTTCTATTCTCCTTGGCTGTAGCTCATCAGCTATCATCAACAATACTCCTCCCCCATTTTATTCTCTCTGTCATTCCTGAACACACTATACCCATCACATTCAATCCCACTAGTTATATCATCTACAGTAATCCATGTTTCCCTAATACCTATAACCTGTGGTCTGGAAGTGCCAACCATGGCCAAAAACTCTTCCTTCTTGTTCCTAATACTCCTAGTATTAGTGTACATGAATTTAAGACCTCCATTAGCCCCAACCCTACCTTGATGCCTTATATTAACTATCCCACTCAGATTTGTTGTCCTTATTTGCTCTGGCATATTATATTCATTCTTACATTCAACTGCCTCCATAAGGACTGTATCTCTACTCCCCCCCATTAACAAATCTAGTTTCCCTGAATTTGCACATCCACTACATTCAGCAACACTTTCTCAAGTCTTCTTACACCGTAACCATTCAAATGCAAGCCATCCATCTTATGTAGATCATTTCGCCCATCAAACTCACTCCACACATCCACAAATTCCACACCACTCGTCATACATAACCCACGCATAAAGTCATTCGCAATTATAGCCCTCCTTTTAAACATTTCACTGTCATACCGTGGCAAAAGACTAATCATTCTAACTCTCTCACTCTTTTCTTTTGCCAACTCAAACAATTCATTCAGGTCTTCTATCATTTCCATTTTATCTCCTTTCAAATCATTCGTACCTGCCACAACAATCATTTCTTTCACCCTTTCCTTTTGCTATCTAATAGACTCAGTTACGTCCTTTATGGTCGCACCAGGTTGGTACGATTTTGTCAAATCCTCTACTAACACACCTCGTACTAACGAGTCGCCATACAGCACTCTATCCTTCATTTTGTTCATGTTCACATTCATACGTCTATTTTTCCTGTCATACCTTTTATTATTGGTTGGTTCATTCAGTCTACTTTTGTTCATGCACTCTAGCTGCTGTTTTGCTCTTTCTATCGCACTATTCAACAACGCGATCTCACTCAATGCATCTATCTCATCTTTTTTGTTCTCTGAGAAACCATTTATACTATCATTCACACTTTATACATTCACACTCTCAGGTCTTTGTAATGTTGTCTTTCTCTTTCTGTTGTCTTTCTGTCTTTCTCATGTCAAATGTAAGAATGGAGAATAATAATATACCAGTTAAGATTGGCGATTTAGGAAACGATATGTCAGTAGGTGTCTACTGCTCTCTCTCTCTCTCTCTCTCTCTCTCTCTCTCTCTCTCTCTCCCTCTCTCTCTCTTTCTGTTTCCCCCTGAAATATCTTGAAATTGGCCATAGTCCTGAACTCAATACCATTGACGATTACGGGTGCAGATAGAGTTTTCAAAATTTAGGTTAAATGAATTCTATCTACAACCTTTGAATAAAGGGATTCGTGAATTTATTGATCAACTTTGTTTAAATATCCGGACTTCATTTTTGCTATTAAAGATGGCACCATTATAAAGAATCGCATAGTTATTACAGGTAGAGAGGATAATTACAATTAACTGGTGTATGTAAATTATTATTATAATTTATTGTTTGTTCTAATTTGCATTTGGATCATATCAGCATTGAGTGTGTAAATTATGAATTGAGTGTGTAAATTATGAAAATCATAAAACTAAAAAAAAAAAAAAATCAATAAAAATGTAAGAATGGAGAATAAGGAAAGGTATACTGCTCCCCCTCGTTTGTGATGAGAATGGACCCTAATTTTTTTTCCCTTTCAAAGTACAGTCCTTCCATTCATGAAGCAGGTATCAAGTATTTGTAGAGATCATGCTGCTACCACCTTGGATGGACATACATAATTGGGGAGGAGAAAGACAACATTATGAAGAATAATAATATAAGAAATTAATCCGCTTTGCTCTTTTTATTATTATTGGTGATACCTACAAGGAATCCAAATAGTCATCGGAGAAGGGCACCTGTTATACAACTCTCCATCTCCACTACTTAATCCACTAACTACAGAGAACCGCCACTACCATCATCACATACACCAACGCCATCTACTGCCCAGCACCACTAGTCTTTTTGTCTGTAAATTACGTGTATACTCAAGGCCGATTTGTCTGTATGCTGGATGAAAAACCAGGAGAAAAAATCCTGCTACCTCCGTATGAGATCGACTAACTCACTTTCAATTAAAAAGACCCATAACAAGTGATACCAAGGTTAAAGTAATGCAGAAGTCATCATATCTATGACTCTTGAAATATGACTTCTGCATTACTTCAACCTTGGTATCACTTCTGGGTCTGGCTCCCACTGATGAGACCCCGATAAAATTCGAAAGTGGTCTGGAGAGTGGTCCTTCCTATAATGCATAACATTATATATGTCTGTAAGGATATGTGCATTGCATTATGGAATACTAAGGCAATCGATGTGAAGTCATTAAGCTCTATATACAAATTTGCCACTCGCGAAGTGACTTCATGCGCAAACTTTGTTTTCTCACACTTAGATAAAGGATGAAACCAAGAATATAATTTCTTGAGATCATTAATTTATAGTTGGTATCTGCAAGGCTTAGGGAAGTTACCTGTTTTTTTATTGCTGCTTGATACTTATCAAAATAACTACATGATTTTCGACACATTACATAATAATTATTTTATAGGATATTTGCTTTAATGTAGACTATAGCATTTGAAATTAAAATACTTAAATCTGAAAACTAGAGTTACAACTAGGACTGACAAATATGCCAGGTAATGCATTGTAGGAGTGGGAATGATATTTCTTCTCTAACGTTCTCCCAATTCATTAATTATTAATAGTCATTTGTGATATTGTTTTTTTTTCTTTCTTTTTAAGTATTGCTCTTCTGCATTTTTCTCCATAAAATTACATTTTTTAAAGAAAGATCTTTGTATTTGACCTTTTCTTTCCAGAAAAATGAAAGTATTAGATAATCACTCTTATACTTTATAATTGTATTATTATTAACTTCTGACTTCCATGGAGTCCGAGACTTATCGTGAAAGCACCATGTGCGAAACACAGTCGGACACAATGCTCATCCGACAATGCCTTAAACTGATTCAGTGTGTCTACATTCACAACACACTCAGACAATGCATTCCACTCACCAACTGCTCTCCATGCAGAGTAGTTGGTGAGTGGAATTACTTCCTTACAGAGTTTCTATGAAGAATCATTTCCATGGCAAACTGATAACAATCCCTGACTAGCTTATATGTCACAATCATATCCCCCTTCTCCTATTAAGGATGCTTTGCAACTTATACGATGCAATCTGTCCTCGTACTCCATTTTCCAAAGACCACTGACCACCTGTGCAAATCTTTTCTGGACCATTTCTAACATATTCTCATCACCACAAAAACCCAGTGATCAAATCTGTGCACAATAATACATATGAAGCACTGGTCAAACCTCATACAATGGCAACATAACCTCTTTAATTCTGCTTGTCAGGGTCCTACGCATCATTGTCATTATTTGATGTGACGTCTTCACAACTTGCACAATGTGGCCACTGAATTTCAGGTTCTTGTCTACATCTCTCATCTCCTCCACCTCCTAAGTTTCCCTACCAAGTGCATATTTTGCATCTCATCATTACTTACCAAATTTCAAAACCTTACACTTTGCAACATTGAACTGACAGTTCTTGTTGAAAACTTTTCCCCTTGGTTATACTGTAAATTAAAGATGCTAAGAAGTTATATTCTTGGTTCATATACTCTGGTTCTGGCTCCTGCTGAAGAGACCTCAATAAAGGTCGAAACCAGTCTGGTAGTGTCCCTTCCCATAATACATAGCACTATACATGTCTGTAAGGATGTATGCATTGCATTATGGGATATTAAGGGAACTTTTCCCCTTGGTTATACTGTAAATTAAAGATGCTAAGAAGTTATATTCTTGGTTCATATACTCTGGTTCTGGCTCCTGCTGAAGAGACCTCAATAAAGGTCGAAACCAGTCTGGTAGTATCCCTTCCCATAATACATAGCATTATACATGTCTGTAAGGATGTATGCATTGCATTATGGGATACTAAGGGAACTGATGCAAAGTCATTAGCCTCTATAAACAAGTGGCCCAGTGTAAAATCTTGAATAAAGGAAGTTTTTGTAATAAAATACCTTTTATGCATATTTTACAAGTATGCTAAATCCCTAAAATACTTGTGTATTAATAGAAAATGTTGTTGTTGATTTTAAATTGTTGAATATTGTAATGTCAAAAGTTTTGTGTAAGAACAAAGGAAATTACATATAAGGTAAATTGTGTCTAAGTATACCACTAGTCAACTAAAATTCCAGACAGATTAAGGCATCAAGTCATGACCTGAAGCCACTGCAAACGTGAAGGTCAACATTACTCGGGGATTTCCCGTCTAAATGCACCGATCGACGAGGGTGACCGGTGCAGAACATCAGGGTACCCAGGGGCCTACGACGTAAGAAAAATGAAGCTCATCGGAATCATATAAATAGGAGTTTTGCTGCGTCGAGACAGGACTTGCTTGGTTTAGTCTGTTCCTGGGAGTTCTAGTTTGAGTACGTTTCAGAGTGTAGTTCCTGTTCGTGAGGCTGGAAGGCACGTGGAATTCCGACGAGAGAGTTCGGTATCAAGGTCACCATAAGCGGAGGAGTTTAGAAGAAAGTACGATGCTCGTTAACGGCAGCTGAGCTTCACTTGAATCGTGGACGATGAATCGTTATCCTATTCGGAGACCTGTGTTCACGGAGCAAAGGCCAGAAGAACGATGCAACTAAAGGACGTCGTATTAGGAGGAACCAGATGCTGAACTTCCAAACCGTAGGAATCAAATTGTCCACCAATAACAAGAAAGAAGTCTTGCGAATTTCGAAAAGGATGTTCAGGTACAGTGACGAGGTGTAACGGGAACAAGAAGAGATAATCAGCTATGGAGGACCAGACTTCATGAAAAGTAAGAACTTTCCATTATTTAGTCAGAAAGAAACTTAGATTGTGACGGTGGTTTGAATTGATGGAATTGTTTTAAAATTAAAGTTGCAGGACTTTAGGCCTTGAGCTAACAATTGAATTATTTTACTCTAGGTAAGAGAAAGCCTAGCTGAATTGTATAATGAATCTACTTGTATTTATTTGTTGTAGTCATTCCTTAAGGCTGAATTTTTATATGTTGACGATCTGATTATATGTAAAGTTAAGAAAGGGGGGTAAAATTATAGACAAGTAGTCCTGCTAAGATTCAGATGATTGTGGGAAATGAACGTATAACTTATATTGAGTTGTTAGATATAGTGTACATATCGGAGTTAAGTCAAGTTAATTTGTGTCATTTGTTGTTTAGTGATGAATAAATTGTTTTTCTTGTCAAAATAACTTGCCTAATCTCTAAGTCCAATGCACTGCTCATGAATTCGAACCTATGTGTCTTGAAGTAGATATTGTCACGACTGCAGAGTAAAATATATATATATATATATTTTGGTATAGAGATAATTTCGAAAGGAAGGAGCTGTGTGTCATACTGGGTGTTCTATTCTTCGGAGGGAGATACACCTCTTATCCTAGAATTTTGGTGGCGCAGCTGACTAAAAAACAAATTTTCCAAAATTTAAATTAGAATAAACACCAGTAAATCAGACAAAGAGATTGCCTTCAACCTGAGGCACTTTGTTTGTTCTTGATGTCTTGTACACGTGCGCCTTACTATTTGCAGCCACAAGTAACTCACGATAAGTCGGAAGTACAGTAAAAGTTAAGAAGATAAGTTTCAAACGAGAAAAAGTAAAATTTTACAAAGGCACAGCCGAACAAGAATTAATAAATATCAATTAGAGTTAACAATAAAACATAGATATTAACACCAGTCGTGAAGTGACTTCGTGCACAAACTTTGTTTGCTTACACTTACACTTATTGGAACTAATAGTTCCACTGATCTGCTCATTCATGCAATCTATTCAAGTCCTTCCGTAAGGCCATGACATCTGCTTGACTCTGCATTGCCCTCCCCAAATTTGCATCATCTGCAAACAGCTGCATATTACTAGTTAACACAATCCCAATATCATTAGTATACAAATTGAACAACAATGGTCTCAAAACTGACACCACTAGTAACTTTCCTCTATCGAGATACTTCACGCCGAAAGTGCGAAACTCCACTCACAATTATATCCTCTCCCATTATACTTTAGCATACAAGTAAACTGCTGGTGAGATGAGATAATCTGGTAATTCCACTCCTGAGACTAAACAAACTCTTCACTACTTATGGATTCCAGCTAAAAGTAGGTGATTTCATGAAAGGCGATGAAAATCGTTTATCGCCTTAAAACATCGACAAACATTTGTGCCACGTAGGATTTGAATTGACAGCCTATTGGTTGGAAATCAGAGATATCATCCACTCCACCAGTCTCTTTGGTATTGATGTAATGTAATAAATTTTATTATATACATATAGTGCGAAACACACTTCTGAAATAGAACTGATTAATTAATTAAATAAAGTTGGTGGAAAAACCAAGTACTACATGTAAACTTTGCTTTCATATATCACTAGCATGTTTATTCATCTTGCATAATTTGATTTATTATTGATAATTTCTCATCTCTTTAGAGACGAATAGCTGTCCGTAATGAAGAAATGATATGGAATATTGCAAGCGCTCATAGTTATGTTGTTCGGCTGATTTCAACCTTTGAGACATTCAGATGGTAAATGACTCTTTATAGTACTGATTTATTTTTATATTTATCAGGATAATCACTAAGTATCTATGAAATTAAAAGAGTTATTGTAAGAGCTTCTCACTCGCCAACTCATGTTAATCAACCCGTGCCTTAAACCCTTTTACTGTTTCTGCGCTCATCGCTTACACAGGCAATGCATTTCATTTGCTCCCCACTGAAAACCTTACTCCTCATTCCCTTGCTTGCACTTATACCTTCCAGTGATGATCTCTTGCTTGAATGATTATTAATGCTTGACGAAATGGTTAAAAGTTTAACTGGCCTGCCACAATGATTCTTCAGACTCCATAGAAATGTCTATTTATCAATAATAATACTTACTTTCCCATATCTTATCATATACTATCCACAAAATTCTGCGCAAGGAGTTCTCTCGGTCTATCCTCATATCAACATTTTCATTGATCCAATTGTATTTGAGTCATCATTGGTGATTTAAAAATTCCATTATAATTTCTCCTTCCCCATGAGAGTGTAACTTTTAATCTTTTATGTTATCTAATAAAATCTTAAGTGTAGTTTAGACTCCTTTCAAATATACAGCATTCATTTAAAAAAAAATTGTTTATAAAGAAGATTATAGCTATTTACTAAAATAAAGAGTCAAAATGCTTCATTTCGGCGATGCCAAATTATATAAATCAAGTGGATATTAAATTCAGCATTATTTCAAAGCCGAATTCAAAAACTATGAAAGTTTCGTACGAAACTTGACCAGAGAGCTTACGGGAATGTATTCGACAGCACTTACGAGTTGCTCTAGTGCGGACATTATAGGAGACATGATCGCTTGCCCAAGCGTCCATATATTCGCCTTCTATTTGTCCATTTTGATAAGGTTCCATTTGGCTGACAGCTGTTTCGAACTGGTTGGTTCTTCTCAGAGATCAGGCAGAAACCTTAAGAGAGCAAACACTCTCGTTCGGTACTAAGGAACTCGAAGTGTCGGAGAGGCGTAGTTTTTGTAAGCGAACTCTCGGTCGGTGCGTAAAGTATATTTCCCATATGGTGACATGATTGCTTGTCACCATATGGTGACATGATTGCTTGTCACCATATGGTGACAAGCAATCATGTGTCCTATATGGTCTGCGCTAGAGTAACTGCTAAGTGCTGGCGAGTGTGTTCCCGTAAGCTCCTGGTCAAAATTCCTACGAAACTTTCATAGTTTCTGCATTCGGCTTTGAATTAATGCTGGATTTAATATGCGTTTGATTTATATAATTTTGCATCGCCGAAATGAAGCCTTTTGGCTATTTATTTTAGTAAATACTTCAGAAAGCAAGAATAATATTATAGTATGAATGAACAATCGACCGTGAGATGCGGTGATTGATTCATTCAATCCAATACCCTTGGAAGGTAATGGATGGCAATGCTGTAGCCAATGAAGTTTTAACTGAGGCTCGACTATTGCTGTTACCCTCCTGCCATGATCAGAGCTTTAATTTAATAGCTCAATAACACCTTATCCCTACACTGTCCTCTACAGATAACGGGGAATATGAAAAGCATTCTTGCTTCGCCCCTTTAAGCCAGTCCTTATAAGGATAAGGACCAGCCATGAAAGATGTGATTCGCAAATTTGGAGTGGAGAAACGAAAGAGGTGAAAGACTGCTGGAATTCCATAAACATAACAATCTATTCATCTCAATCATGAAAATCTCCAGATGGTACAGATGGTATCATTAAAAATTGTACTGATTAATTTTGATGAAAAAACTGGAAATCCTCAATCCAAAATGTAAGAACACTGAAGAGAGCAAATTTTGATTCTGATCATGAATTACTAGCTGTAAAATTTAAGTTGAAATTTAAAATATCAAACCAAAGACATAAGCAGAATTACCAACATAACAAAACTGAAAGACATAACTACACAAAACAACCATAGATGTTGAATTGTATAAAAACAACTATACTATCAGTTTTTTTCTGCTAGTTTATTTTTACCAAGAGGGCGAGGTCAGAGTCGAACGCGTTCCAAGGGAGTAGAGAAGAAAAAATGTTTTCGTTATTTTTATTATAGTTTTCTACATTAAATAACAGAACATAAAGTAATTTGAGATTAAGTGGATTGTACTTAAAACATAAAATTTTTAGTTAGTAGATATTAGAACTTAGTTCTTCGTGCACTATTTGAATGATGGCGGCAGCAGCAGATCAGTTAACTAATGGCTTGTCACCTCCCACATTTAAGGACTACATTTTGCGTAGTAAACTACGGGATTTTGTGGTATACGGTGCTTGTGGCATGTATGCATCCCGGCAGATGAATATGTCACAAGTGAGAGACCGGGAAGTCATATATGCGGAAAATGTAGGAAATGGGATAGAATTTGAGATTTATTATTATTATTACTATCCCCAAGACCTCATGGAGTCAAAGACTCATCTGGGTGATCCATTTGCAGATTAGTATAACAGACCTCGGCAGCATTGCGTCAGAGGCGGGAGAATACCGACTTTGGGGCGTGAGGATAACGAGCGAAGTGTAAATGAAAAAATATAAGGGGGATGGTTAAAAGTTTGAATCATTGTAAAGTTTTGAAATGGACTTAGTTGGGAGGATGAATGGCGAACAAGAGTAGACAGCTTGCAGAGAGAGGGGGGGGGGGGATAAATAAGGGCTAAAACGGGGAGTGGAATGCCTCGCGCATGAGTTGAGAAGCGTGAAAGAAGAGGTTAATCGAAAGCAAGTGATAAATGCAGAGTGAATCAGAATAGAAGTGAGAGACAATTATGGGAATGATAGAAGAGGAGATAATAGAAACAGCACAAGGGTGGGAGTGAGAAAACTGCGACAAAGTGCTGGAACCATGGATAGAGAGATGAGAAGAAAAACAGGTAAGTAGGGGAACAAAGAAAGAAACTATTAGAAGAGAGTGAGAGAGGAACGCAGGTGAGGAAGAAAGAAACAGAATTGTAAGAGATGTGATGTATGGAATCACTGTGATATGTGGTGTGCAATACACAATGCTTGAGGAGTGTTTGCCTAGAGGAATGATAGATAGTGTGCCTATGGCAATTAAACAAGTGAAAGGATGGATAAGATGATTGTGATGGTGGGTACCAATGATTTGAGAGGCAGTGTGAATCCGGTGGCAAGAGGCCTGAGGTTCATGCTTGAGGTTGCACAGAAGAAAAATGAGAGAGGAAGGATTGTGTGTGTGTGTGTGGTCCATGTATGATAATAAAGAGATAAGAAGAGTATTAATAATGAATAGTATGATTGCCAGAATGTATCAAAAGAGAAGATTGGAATGCGTGGATGCATGGATTGCATTTGAGGACAGAAAGGAACTGTATGTGAAAAACTGCTTCCATTTGAATGAGATAGGATGTAGGGAGCTGGAGAGAATACTGGTCTCTGACGAAATCAGCATTTCAAAGTAGGGAAACTAGAATTGTCAGGGTTGATAGCATCAGGAGTGTCCCCTTGTGAAAATAGTTGCTTGAGAGAAGGGGGGGATCCATCGGGTAATGCTGAATCCAGTGGAGTCTGTAGAGGATAATAAGAGTTATTGAAACAGTGGCAATACCTTGATTCTTAATACTAACACAAGGAGTATCCAGAAAAAAGGAGTGAATTGATGGCGCTGACAGCATCAGCCTGTCCAAAGATTATTGCGATCTCTGAGACATGGTTGACTAAAGATATAATAACAGGAAAAGAAATAGCAGGGTAGAACATTTTGTCACAGGATGGAAGAGAAAACGCTATGGTGCAGTATTGCTTATGATAAGCGATGAATTATGTCCTTTGAGAGTGGAGGACAATGGCACTAATTGTTTTGAAATCATATGGTGTGAGGTAGAGGTAAGCAAGAAAGGATATTTAGTGGGGTGTTGCATGTTTTTTGCATGGAGAGTGGTGAATGAGTGGAATAAGTTGCCAGAGTTTGTTGTGGGTGCCATGACTGTGAGTGGGTTCAAGGCAAGGTATGATAGATACTGTGTAGAAGCTGAATAGTTGTTGACATGATGTTTAGGGCCTCCATCGATGAATCTAAAGGCATCTTGGAGTTGGCCTTAATAATAATAATAATAATAAACCAATAAACATTTCTAAGGTATTTGATTATGATGTACTTTCTACTGAACTGTGGAAATATGATGACATTGCTGCCATCAATATCCTGCTTGACTTTTTAACCAAACACTATATACTGGTGGAATTCCAGTTGACTAGAAGACAGGCATCATAATACCAATTTTCAAAAAAGGAAGATAAACAAAGATTTCAAAAATTATAGACCTATAGCATTGCTAAGTCATAGCTGCAAACTTTCACATGCAATATTGGAATAGGTCCAGAGAAGATTCACAAAGGTGGTCAATGGTTATTATTAAGCATGATCGACCCTTCACAAAGCCATGTTGACCATCATGCAGTATCATATCTTTATCTACCCATTCTTGAATTCTCTTTTTTATCAATTTTTCTAGTACTTGAACCATCATGCCAGAGATACTGATTGGTATCTCTGGCATGGTAATAAATGTCTAAAATTTGCTAGTGTCTTAGAACCCCCCTTAGGGAATTATTTTGCCCTCACATTGAGATTCTGCAATAACATAAGAACCAATTCATCTACATCTGTTCCCACATCAGTGTCTTTCACATATTATTATTATCATCATCATCAACACCCGACCTCCATGGAGTCAGAGACTCATCGTGGGAGGTACTCACTATTGGACAATGCTCATTCAACCGTGTCTTAAACTGATTCAATTTGTCCACATCCACAACACACTCAGGCAATGCATTCCACTCACCAATCATCCTCCATGCAAAGAACCTACTTCTCACTCCTTTGCTCACACCCTCCTTATACAGTTTCCAGCAATGGCCTCTTGTTCTACTTCCTTCTCCTCTTCTATGAAAAATCTCTTCCACGTCTACCTGAAAATAACCCCTGACCAGTTTATATGTCTCGATCATATCCCCCCCCCTTCCTGCCATTCACAAGGCTCTGCAACTTACATTCCCTCAATCTGTCCTCATACTCCACATTCCAAAGACCACTGACTATCTTTGTGAATCTTCTCTGTACCCTTTCCAACATATCCTCGTCACCATGAAAATCCAGCGACCAAATCTGTGCAAAATAATCCATATGAGCCTGATCAAAGCCTTATACAATGGAATCATAACCTCTCTATTTTTGCATGTCAGGGTTCTCCTCCATCATTGCCATTATTTGATGTGATGTCTTCACAACTTGTGCAATGTGGCCCTGAATTTCAGGTCCTTCTCCACCATCACTCCTAGTGCTCTGATCTCCTCTACTTCTGTTAAAGTTTCTCCACCAAGTGTATATTTGGCATCCCATTGTTGCTTACCAAATCTCAAAACCTTATACTTGGCAACATTGAATTGACTTTATTTCCTTACTGCTCAACTCCTCATTCCATGTTATAGCTCCAAGTTGTCTCCTAAGCTTGTCATAATCACAGGCCTTATAATTCCACACACACACACACACACATATATATATATATATATATATATATATATATATATATATATATATATATATATCCTTTCCTTGCAAAAGCCTGCGTATGACTAGCCACAACACAGGTGATTACTTCATGATCACTTTCACCAACTGGAGGAAAATGTGAAACCCCTCTAACAATTACATCCTCTGATGAAATGATGAGATCTAGAACTCTTGATCCTTGCATGCCTTTCTTTACATGCTGCCTGTGATAGTAATCTCTCAAGAACTCGAGAAATTCACTTTCCTTATTCCCAAATGCTATCTCTTCATTCCAATCTATACCACCATAATTAAAATTACCCATAATAATTACTCCACATTCCCAGGCCTATAGCAACATCCAACTAAATGTCTTCTTCTCAACCTCCATGTTACACCACACTGCCTCATAACCATTGCCACTATTTCCCTCTTTCATGTCTACCTTATGTGGACTTAATTCCTCTGCTATCATCAGCAGCACTTCTTCTCCCTTCCGGCCCTTTCTATCCTCACAAAAATACTGTACCCTTCCATTTCTATTCCTGTTACGATAACATCTTCATTCAACCATGAATGAAGGTGATATCGTAATGGGAGGCGAATGAACTCAATCACTGAAACCATTTCATCTCCTTTATTTCTGATACTTCTGGCATTTGTAAACAAACACAACAGTTCATTTTTTGGTCTATAGCCAGTCATATCCAAACCATATGTTGGTTGTGATTTCCCCACTACACCTGCCAAATCACCTTTATCATCACTTACCACATATATCTCCTTAGTTTCCACTCCTCCACCCACATTGCAATATACTCCATCTTCATACACACATTCACTGCCACTTTCAACATTCACTCTCTCTCTATGCCATATCTCCCTGTCCACCTGAGCTCTCCCCCCCCTGCTTCCCTGTTCCTCTTGTATTCCCATTCTTTCTTCCTCCCTCACTCCCCTACTGTTTCCACTGCCAAGCACTGCTGTCTCTTCAGTATCACTCACCTGATTTTTCTCTTCATCTCTTCCTTCTGATCTCTGGCATGCATCACACACACACACACACACTATACTTTCATCCAGCAACACTTTCTCCAGCACACTCACTCCAAAGCCATTTAAATGCAACCCATCACGCCTGTATAATTTCATTCTTCCCTCAGACACATGCAATACATCCACAAACTCCACTCCCTTCTCCTCACACAGCTCCACCAACATACCATTCATGATTTTGGCTCTCCATCGCAACTCATCATCAACATACCTGGGTAACACACTGACAACCTTTCCTACTACACTGTTATCTTTCACTCTTCTCAATAGTTTCCTGATATTTGTCCTCACCTCCTCCTTATGTCCAGTTAGATCATTCGTCCCTACAATCTCTCTTGCTCGTTTCTTCCTCATGTCCAACGCCTTAATTATCGTACTCATTCTCTCATCCGGATAGCAGACCTTATGAACTCTGTCGGTAACTAGCCCCCTAATTATGGAGTCTCCATATACTGATATCCTGGAATCACTTGTCACTTCTTTTACTCTTTGTTCTTTCATTCTGTTTTCTTGCACACTTTCATTAATTTCTGCTAGACGCTTAACATCACTCAACATATTCTTCATTTCATTTTTCATTTCCAATATCTGTTTCATAAAATCCTGCATTCCGACAATTTCACTCTCTATCTCGCTACCTCTCGTTTGGCCGCACTTTACTTCCTTTTCCTCGTTCATACTTTCCTTCACCCCCTTATCACTAATTTTCGCTTGTACATCTTTGTATTCTTTCAATTTCTCCAAATTTCGTTTCACTTCCATTTTTCACAGCTTCTTCCATAACTTTTGCTTCTACATCTTTGCATTTTTTTATTCCCTCCGTTTCTCTTGCTTTCGTTTCATTTCCGTTTTTTGCAACTTTTTCCATAACTTTCACTTCTACATCCTTGCATTCCTTCACTCCATCAGCCTCTCTATCTTTCATTTCATTTTGTTTCTTAAAGCATAACCTCGTTAGGATGATATACCCTTGCAAAGTGGTCACATTTGACTGACAATTGACATTTATGTCTTTAGGGAAGATGCTTTTCATATTCCCTGCTATCTGTTGCGGTTACAGTGAAGCTAAAATTTATGAGCAGTTTGCTCGCCCTGAATGGGCATGGAGAATTATGTATCGCTATAAGAGGTTAATATAGCTTTTGGTCTTCTATGTTTGAATATGTCCGTTGCCTCGTATGCTACAGCTTGCTGAACCAAATTGTTGGGGTGTATGGACGTCTTTAGGAAGAACTTAGATGCTAAGGATTGTAGGAAAGAGAAAGTATAGGGAATATTTGTATCTCTATGAAGTAGATTGTTTCTAACATACCATGGAGCGTTCAGAATCATTCTCAAGCACTTGTTCTGTACTCTGTGTATTTTGATAATGTTAGTATTAGAGGTGTGGCTCCAGGCTGGAGAGGCATAGATGATTATAGGATGAATCATCATCTGGTATAACTGCAATTCGATTCTGTGCTGAGCTTGCTATTTCTATTAATTAGCAGATAGATCTGTGCGATGGCTTTAGATGCCTTTGTGCACGTAAACTTGCTGTGCTGGTTGAAAGATAGCTTTTTGTCGAGAATTACATCCAGGTATTTTATTTCTGTCTGCCAGGGAATTTGAGTATTGAATAGTAACACATTTCCTGCAGGAGACATTGGCCTTTTTGAGAAAAGAATGGCTGAGCTTTTTTAGGGATTGACTTCCAATCTCCATTTGGAGAACCAACCCTCCAGCTTTAGAAGGTTTTCTTGAAGCTTTCTGGTAATGAAATGGGGATGGAGAGATCTGGTTAGTATTGCTGTATCGTCCTCATACAGGGCCAAAATGGAAGACATCGGATTGTGTCTTCCGACATGTATATAGAAAACAGCAATGGAGCTAGTAGGGATCCCTGTGGCACTCCAGCAAAGATATGGTGCTGGGATGATGTAGAACCATTGATTTTGACTTGTATTGATCTATTCTGAAGATATGAATGAATTAGATGAACCATTTTTAGTGCGATACCAGCTGAGAAAAGTTTGTGTAGGAATTCGAAATGCCAGATTTTATCAAATGCTTTGGATAGTTCTAGGAAAACAGCTCCTGTGCACTGCCGCCAGTTATAGCTGGTGGTGGTGATGTATTCCACAATTCTGTGGATTTGCTGGGTAGTACTATGGTGTTGTCTAAAACCAAACTGTTCTTTAGGGAGGATGTTTAGGTCATTTACTGAGGTTTGGAGTCGTGAGAGGATGACCTTCTCCGCAACCTTACCCAGATTGGAGATGAGACTGATTGGACGATAATTTTGTGGTAGGTGTGGGTCCTTGCCGGGCTTATGTATAGGGATTACATCAGCCAGTTTCCAGGTGGAAGGAAAATAGTGAAGTCTTAAGATTGCATTTATTATAGTGGTCAGGTGCACTACAGCTTTTTGAGGCAACAGTTTGATGACCCTATTCGAGATGCCGTCTGGTCCAGGAGCTTCATTGTTCTTTAGTTTTTTGATATCATCATATAATTCAACAGGTGATGTGGGTGCAATATGGTCAGCACTGGTATCTGGGAGTTTTTATACATGTCTGACCTGTCTGTGGATTTTGTATAAGTGATTGAAATCTAAGTTGTTATTTGAAGGTTTGCACTGCACCTCTAGATTCTTTACTATGGCTTCTGTCTTATCTACATCTGTGTAAACTAGTCCCTGGTTAGAGATTATGGGGGGGGGAGGGATCTGTTTTTATTTCTGATATTTCTCAGTAACCCCCCAGACAGAGTGATTAATAGGTGAGATAGAGGCTAACTTTTCATCAGAAACTTGGTTTCTACGAGTTTTAAGTGCATCTCTCACTGCCCCGTTCGATCTATTAAGAACTGTTTTGTCCTGAGGAGCGCGAGTGTTACGAAATCTCTTCCTAGCTCTGGTCTTCTCTCTGATCAGGTCCATAATATCCTCGGGCAAATGAGCAGGCTTGGGAACAGGTTTGTGAAAGGTTGCAACCGTTATAGTGGACTTAATCTGTTGGTTGAGGCTAGTCACTGCAGATTCCACATCTTCTTCTCTGCATATGTGAGGGACAGGTCCAATTTGATCCCTAAGTGCTTTAGACAATCTGTCCCACAATATGCATGAGTGAGAGAGAGAGAGGAGACAGGTATTCTTGTTCTCCCAGTTGTAGTAGAATTGGGTTGTGATCTGATGACAGCTCATTTAGTGATTTAAGGCTATACTGAAGTTTAATGTCTTGCAGGATAGCTACATCCAGGATGTCAGCAGTGCCAAACGTACTGAGATGAGTTGGTTCGGTAGGTCCAGCCACGACAGCATAGTTTGATCCTATGTAGTTGGAAAGGATGCAGCCATTCTTGTTTGTGGTTCTACTATTCCAGGCAGGGTGCTTGGAGTTTAAATCCCCAGCAATAATGATGGGTACTCTAACTCCTAAAATGGCATTTAGATCAGTGTGCAGTAGAGTTTTTAACGGTGGATTGTAAACTGAATAGATTTTCAATCTGCCGGCAGTGCTGGTGAAAACTTCCACTCCTGTAATTTCGAGGTTAGTGGTTGGTGGGTTGTTCACAGAATGGTACTTAATGTAATTTTTAATGAAGATGGCAGTGCCACCACCTCTGTAGTTGGATCTGTCATTTCAGGGTTATCTCATGTTGGATCTATATAAGATAACCCCGTATTTTGGGACTGTCAGAGAGTCTAAGGTGTGTTTCACTGATTAGTAAAATATCAGTTTGGTATCTATAAGTGAAATCTTGTAACTCTAGAATATTGTTCCTTAAGCCGTTCGCATTCCATGCAATGATCTGAAGAGAGGCAGGAATGAGTTTGTTTTTATTCATTTATGATTGCTGTGAGGATGGCCTGTTTCCTGTAATAATCTTTTAGTGGTGGTTGCTGAAGGGTTAGACAGGTTGAAATCTTGTAGCATATTAGCTAAAGAGGCTGTAATAACTGCTGTCAAATTAGTAGGTGCTATTGGCTGATTTCGTTCTGATCAAAGTGGTCACTTAGTAACTCAACTGTTTTATCAGAATGAAATCAGCTAATAGTGATCGTGATCACCATCACTCATTAAGATTAATCTTCCATAGTCATTCTTCCTCTTACTTTTCACATAACGAAAGAACTCTTTGGGATTTCCTTTGGCTTGCTTGGCTAGATTCTTCTCATAATCGATTTTGCCTGATTTATCTGATTTTTTAGTGGTAAGTGGCATTTTTTTAAATTTTGATTACTTTTTTAAAACTTTTATAGTTTTGTCACCATATTGTTATAGATAAGTGCATGTCTGCTCTACTAAAAAATCTAAAGGAAGTTTTAAAGTCTCTTAGTATGTTTGGACTGACCTCTGTTAGGGCATGTTTGGATGATAGCATGATCATGTTCCAATTTCTAACTACATGGTTCGACCTATTGCATTAAAAGTTTAAATTGAAATAGTCTGAACCATGCAGATCAGAACTCTTCATTAAATTTCATTAAATATTTCCACTAAATCTACTGTGTGTGTGTGTATTGTATTTATATAACTAAAATGTATTTAATAATTTTCAAAAGTGTTTCACCTTTGTAATTTATTATAATGCAAATGTTAAAAAAATACCTTTATAGTTATTCGAGTTTTAATGAAATATTATTATTATTATTATTCAGGCCTCCATGAAGTCAAAAGACATCGTGGGAGGTCCTTCCTGAGAAACACAAAGTCTATCATACCACTCCTTAAACTCATTGACCATTCTTGCTCTCACCACTCCATCAGGCAATGTATTCCATGGTTCAACCACCCTCCATGCAAAGAAACCACTCCTCACCCTCTTGCAAACAGTTTCCTTTCGTAACTTCCAGGGATGGCCTCTTGTCATCACTCCTTCCCACTGTTCAACCAAGCGAAAGAACTCCCCAGTGTCCACCCTGTAACTACCTCTCAACAGTTTAAAAGTCTCAATCATATCACCTCTCCTTCTTCTATCCACCAAACTCTGCAGTCCACATTCCCTCAGCCCAATTTCTCCAAAATTGTCTTTACTTGAGACTGAGTATGCCACTAAAATTTTAAAAGAGGATACTTGGGTACTGAAAGTTTGAGAAACTGTGGTATAGTTGGTTTGCTGAAATAGGTGTGCAGGTGTAAAGACACATAGATGGAATATATCAATAAATTAGCTAAAATGAGCAAAGGGCAAATAATTATTATGGGATACTATAACTGCGAGAACAAAGATTGCTAGTAGGATGGTACATCTGCGGTGGGGGAGGGATGAGTAAATGAAATTTCTTCAGCAACTGAGAAATAAAGAGAGAATATGAGGTTCAGAGATCCTTGAATACATTCACTGACAAATACTTGCAACCACCTGCAGAAACCCATTTCACTTGTTAATTCCTTTTCAAAGAAAAAAATTATAGTCTTCACACCATTGGTAACTACATTCTTACACACTTTTCAGGGATAACCTTTGCTCACTCTCTCTCTCTCTTGCTCCATATCATATATTGAAAAATTCTACATCACTCCTATGTCTCTGTCATAAATCCTCTTTTCCACCTATTAACCAATTTTTCTTACCCACAAGCTTTCATTCTGCTCTCATAGTGAGCAATCTATAGACTTGTCACCATCATTGGCTGTTCGCTACTGAATCCTCTTTCCCACTTCCTCATCCCTGAAAAGTCCCAGACAACTATATCTGTGGATGAAGCAGGTTGAAGCAGACTTGGGGGGGGGGGGAAGTGCTATGTCTGTTCTCTAGAGAGTAGGGTTGTTGTGTTATTTATCTAGCTTGCCTTACCATACTAAAAAATGTATAATAGGTTTACATTTCATGAGTGGAACTTGGAAAAAGAATTAAGCAGGAGTTACAAAAAATAAAATGTGATCAAGTTCATGAGCAATATAAAGCACAGGCAAGAGTGTTGTCAAGCACAATAAGGAAAGAAATATCAGAATAACAGGGAAAAGTGAGGAAATCAGCTCAGCATGTCAAGGGAAATCCCAAGGAGTTCTTTAATAAGCTGGCATGGTTGTCCAAAGTGGATAGCATTTCTGCTTTCCAATGAAAGGACTGCATAGTTAAATCCCGTAATAGCATATATACCAGTGAAAGTTTTTAGGAGGTAAATAATTTCCATTGCCCAATGTGAGATTAATATCCTGCATATTGTCAGAGGCCTGAAGCAGGTTGAAGTTTCATGGTTGGTCTCTAGAGTATGATTGACAGCAGAGCCAGATTTAAGATTGTTGTGGCCCTAAGCTATAACTCTTAAGAGGCCCTCTTCTGAATAAATTTTAGGTTATCTATGCTCAGGAAGAGGCCTCTTGTCATATGACCCTGTAAAAAAAATGACAGGGAAATAGGGTGGGTCAGGGAGACATGGTGTAATGAGAGTGGTAATTAATGCATGTATGTAGATTGTCAGTAATACATGGGATGCTGGGTTTGGGGCTATGTCAGGCAGAAGATGAGCAGACAGCAGCAGGTGAAGAGAAGTCACAGATGGTAGACAGCATGAATTGGACTGGTTATAGACCAAGAAATGTATTGTTGTGTTTATTTACGAATGCTAGGAGTATCAGAAATAAATGAGATGAAATTGTTGCATTGATTGAGTTTATGTGCCTGAAAATAGTTGGAATAAGTGAAACAAGGTTGGATGCAAACAACATCTTGATGGGAATAGAAATGGAGGGATATGATGTTTTTCATGATGATAGGAAAGGCAAGAAGTGAGGGAGGGGGATGTTGCTGATGACAGTAGGGGAATTATGTCTATGCAAAGATACAAGGAGAAAAAAGTGGCATTGATTTTAAAGTATTATGGCAGAGATTGATAGAATGAGATATTTGACAGAGTGTTATTATTATTATTATTATAATTACAGGCAACTCCAAAGAGTCGATAGACTCATTGAGGGAGGCCCTCACATCATGTCAAGAACAACTATTCGACATTCACACAGTATCTATCATACCTTGCTTTGAACTCATACACAATCATGGCACCCACAACAGACTCTGGCAGCTTATTCCACTCATTCACCACTCTCCGAGTAAAAAACCTAGCTCTAACACCCTTGCTAACCACATTCTTGCCCAGCTTCCATGTATGGCTCCTAGTCCTCCCACCGCCAGTCCTATTCTCAAAAATATCTTCTGAATTAATCTTATAGAAACCCTTCAGTAATTACCACAGGTCAGAGAACGTTGAAAGTGGAGATGAAGAAATTGTATAAGCAACTTGGCTTAGTGAGCCGGCAAGCAAAGGGTGATTATTATAGGCAATTGGAATGAATTATGGTAATATTGATTGGAATGAAGAAATAGCATCAGGGAATAAGGAGAATGAATTTCTTAAATTCTTAAGGACAATATGAGGTGTCTAATCTTCCATTGGTTGGCAAGAGTGATCATGAAGTGATCACCTGGGTTGCAGCCACATGATAACTTCTGTTAATATATTAAAAAGGGATATATGTGAAACTACAAGGCTAGTGATTATGGAAAGCTTAGGGGACAACTCGGGAGTATTGGAAGGATAGCTCCTCTTGGAAAGAAGAGTTGAGTACGAAGGATGCTATGTTGGCATTGATCAAGAGCTGTTTAACAGCAGCAATGCGTATATCCCAAATGTGATATACTCCTATCTTGTCAAAGGGATTTGACAAGATAGGAGTATAATGGATGAATGAAGATATAAAGTGCGAAATTTGGAAGATTGTAGCCAACACACAATTAATGTTGGTAATGATTAGTTGCATGAAGAGTAAAAAAAGCAGGCAGGAAAGTAACCCAGTTGGTAAAGGCAGAAAAAGTGAAGTATGAGAAGAAGTTAGCCAACCAAACTAAGAAAAATCCCAGGGAGTTCTTTTGATATGTGGCAAGTAGAAAAAAAAATTACTATGGGAGGATGATGCTAGTTGATGACACTGGTAGATTGGTAACCAATGTGGAGGACATAGTTGAATTATTCAATGATCAATTTATCACTGTCATCCTGGTGATGGCAATATCAGGAGAAGCTGGAATATGGAAGGTATGGCAGAGGAGGAACTGATGGTAAATGAGCAGGAAGTATATGAGGAATGAAGCAAATTTGATATTAATAAGGCCATGGGATTTGACAGTTCTGACAGTTCAGGGAATGTTGCATTTAAATGTTCTATGGAATTAATGACACCTTTAGCACAACTATTTAACCTGAGTCTTGCAACAGGAAAGTCTCAAAGGAATAGAAGATGAGAAAAATTGTTCCTCTTTACAGGGAGGGAGGGGGGGGCAATAAGACTTCTTCTTCTTCTTTGAGTGTCATCTCAAAGGTGACAGCACACATCCTTGCCTTGTTTGATGTTAATGGAGTCTATAATAATGTTATCGACTTGAACAGATGCCTTTTGGTTCCAGTATAAGTTTTCAATGATCCTGATGTCTTTACCATCTAATCTAATTCTTTTTAATAGTACAATCATTTTAGCATGTTGGACTTTGTCAAATGCTTTCTTGAAGTCAATGAAGCAAATGAATATTTCCTTGTTTTGGTCAATACATTTTTGGAATAAGATCTGAGAACAGAAAAGAACCTCTCTTGTTCCCAAACCATTTCTAAAGCCAAATTGGTATCACTGATGGGGGTCTTCATATTTTCTGTATATTCTTTTTTGAATTATTTTCAGAAACATTTTGAGAACGTGACTCATTAGGCTGATCATTCTATAGTCATTACAAGTTTTCGCATTTGCTTTTTTATGTAGCATGATGAAGGTTGACTGTAACCAGTCTTGAGGGATTATACCTGTATCGTAGATCTTATTAAATAGCTTTACTAATGTATTAAGGTTAGACTAACAAGACTAAGACTATAAATTGTGTATTATCATGGGAGGTTCATATTGACCATTATTAACACAATACCTATCATACTTCTCCTTGAACTTGTTCTTCAGTTAAGAATGGATTGCCAGAAGCAGTTGTGCCTCTGACAATCCATTCCACCCATTCACATCCCTCCAAACAAAAAAAAACCCTGGCCTTACACTCTTACTAATCACACTCTTACATAATTTTGAGGGGTCATCCTGTGTTCCTTCAATGCCAGCCATGTATTGAAAAAAAACCCTCTTCTGTTTCAATTCTTTAAAATCCTTTTAATTACTTATTATGTTCCTATCATACATTCAGAAAAATGGTAGATAAAATTAGATTTGCACCAAAAAAAAAAAAAAGGTTTGGTCTCGCTGAAGAAGCTATTGTCATAGAGTAATGGCTAAACAAGACTTATTTGTTCTATGTTTTTAGTCTATTATATTGCTTTATATCACCTGATGGTCCTTGAGGGAGTGACGAAACATATGTACATTAAATTTGAATTTTCATTGCAACAAAGTGTGGTAATATTTGCAATGATAGAAAGGGCTAGAAAGGTTAGGGAGTGTTGCTGATGGTAGTAGGAGAATCAATCCATATAAGGTAGGCATGAAAGAAGGAAATAGTGGCACTGGTTATGAGGCAGTGTGGTGTAATGTGGAAGTTGACAGGAAGACATATTTAGTTGGTATTGCTATAGGCCAGGCAATGTGGATGGTGGTGATGAAAAAATATATAAACAACTTGGATTAGTGAACAAGGAAGGATAATTATTATGAGCGATTTTAATTATAGAGATGTAGATTGGAATGAAGAAACAGCATTTGGAAATGCTATTTCCTTGAGTTCTTTGGGAATGAATTCCTTGAGTTCTTGAGAGATAACTATCTCAGGCAGCATGTAAAGGAGGCCACACAAGGATTGAGAGTTTTAGATCCAGTCATATTATCAGAGAATGTAATTGTGAGTGGGATTTCACACTTTTCCCAGTTGGTGAGAGTGATCATGAAGTGATCACCTGGGTTGTGGCTAGCCATATGTGGACTTCTGTGAGGAAAGGATATATGTGGAATTATAAGGCTGGTGATTTATGATCAGCTTAGAAGACAGCTTCAAGCTATAGCATGGAATGAGGAGTTGAGCAGTAAGGGAATAAATGATGCTTGGGAACTGACAAAGAAATACATAACAGCATCAATGTGTGAATATATTCTAAAGGCCAAATGGGTGAATAAGATAGGTATAAAATGGATGAATGTGGAGCTTAAACATGAAATCTGGAAAAAGAAGGTACTTTGGAGGAAATACAAGATGAATCATGGTAATAATCAGTTTTCACAAAGGGTATAAAGAACCAAGAGAATGACTCAGTTAGTAAGGAGAACAAAAGTACAATATGAGCAGAAATTGGCAAATCAGGTGAAGAAAAACCCTACAGGGTTTTTTTAGATATGTGGCAAATAGAAGGAGGAATGATGACAGTAAGATGTTAATGGATGAAAGTGGTAGAATAGTAACTGCTGCAGAAAACACTGTTGAGGTATTCAGTGATCAATTTATAATGGTGTTTCATCCTGATTAGGATAGAATCATGAGGGACTTAATTGTAGAAGGTATATTAGAAGATGACTTAATTCTCAGTGAGCAGGAGGTATTTGAGGAAATAAATAATCTAGATGTCAGTAAGGTGATAGGATTTGATGACATATCACCATGTGTCTTAAGGGAATGTTCGAGAGAATTGGCATGCCTGTTTAATAAGTCTTGGAACAGCACAGGTTCCAAGGAAGAGGAAGGAGGGTAAACTTGTTCCACTGCATAAACATGGTGATAAGGCTGTAGCTTTAAATTATAGGTCAATCTGTATAGCTGGAGCTGTGGTGAAGGTATTGGAGAGATTGGTGAGAAGTAGGATACAGAAATGGGTTGATACCAGCAGTATTCTCTGTGGTTATCAGTATGGGTTTGTTAAAGGGAGATCATGTTTCAGTAACTTAGTTATGTACTATAAGAAGGGGACAAATACCTTGGATAGGAGAGATGCATATACAGTGGTGTACTACTTGGATTTTGCAAAAGCTTTTGATAGGCTCCAACGTGACAAATTATTAAATAAATTGAAACAGGTGGGTTTTGGATAATAGACTTCTGAATTGGATCAGTGACTGGCTGTCAGTTAGGTATCAGAAAGTTGTATGTGGGGGAGTGCAATATTCCATGAGAGGAATATCACTAGTGATGTACCATGCGGTCAGTTTTGGGAACAATTGTTGTTTAATTTATATTCATGATATTGGGATGGGTTTAACTAGTGATATGCAGCTGTTGGCAGATGAAGCGGAATTGGGGAGAGCAATACAGTCAAGCAGATGTTCGAAAGAGACTTGAATCGATTGCAAGAATGAGCAGGTAAGTGGAACTGTCAGTTCGGTGTTGCAAAATGGAAGGTTTTGAGATTTAGTAAGCAACGATAAGATGCAAAGTATACACTTGGTGGAGAAACTTTAAAGGATGTAGAGGAAATGAGAAATGTGGGGGTGGACAAGGACCTGAAATTCAGGGGCCACATTGCACATGTTGTGAAGATGTCACATTGGATAATGGCAATGATGTGGAGAACTCTGACATGCAGAAGTAAAGAGGTTATAATGCATATAAGGCTTTATCAGGCCTCATATGTATTATTGTGCACAGATCTGGTTGCCAGGATTCATGGTGATATGTTGGAAAAGGTCCAGAGAAGATTCACAAAGCTTGTCAGTGGTCTTTGGAATGTGGAGGACAGATTGTGAGAATATAAATTCAAAGCCTCATAAATAGGAGGAAAAGGAGGGAATATGATTGAGACATATAAGCTAGTCAGGGTTGTTATCAGATTGATATGGAAAAGATTTTTCATAAAATGGGAGAAGGGGGACAGAACAAGAGGCCATCACTGGAAAGTGTATAAGGAGGGTGTGAGCAGAGGAGTGAGGAAAAGGTTCTTTGTATGGAGAGTGGTTGGTGAGTGGAATGCATTGCCTGAGTGTGTTGTGAATGTAGAACACATTGAATAATTTTAAGCATGGTTGGATTAGCATTCTGTTCAATAGTGTGTACCACCCATAATGAGTCTCTGACTCCATTGAGGTTGGATGTTATTATTATTATTATTATTATTGTTCCAGGCAACTCCAAGGAGTCGACAGACTCATCGAGGGAGGCCCTAACATCATGTCAAGAACAACTATTCAACATTCACACAGTATCTATCATACCTTGCCTTGAACTCATTCATGGTCGTAGCACCCACAACAGACTCTGGAAGCTTATTCCACTCATTTACCACTCTCCAAGTAAAGAACCTAGCTCTAACACCCTTGTCAACCACGCTCTTGCCCATCTTCCATGCATGGCCCCTAGTCCTCCCACCACCAGTCATATTTTCAAAAATCTCTTCTGGATCAATCTTATAAAACCCTTCAGTAATTTGAATGTCTCAATCATATCACCCCTCCTTCGCCTATCATCCAATTTCTGCAACCCACAAATCTTCAACCTATTCTCATAAGGTTCATTCCGCAGACCTGCTATCATCTTGGTCACTCGTCTCTGGACCCTCTCCACTTCCTCCCCATCACGAAGAAACCCTGGTGCCCATAGCTGGGCACAGTAGTCCAGATGGGGTCTTATCAAGGCTTGATACAGAGGAACAACAACTTGTTCATCTCTGCATGTTAAAGTATTTTTCAGAAGCCAAGTGATTTGGTGAGCTGTTTTAGTTACTTTTGCAATGTGCCCCCTAAACTTCAACTCCCTATCCACCAACACTCCCAAATCCCTGGCCTCATCAATCTCCTGGAGTATGATTCCACCAATGCGATATACTGCTGCTATTCTTTTCACCCCAAAGTGCATAACCTTACACTTTGCCACATTAAATTGACATCCATTTTTCCTAGCCCAGTCCTCCAAACTATCCAAATCATCCTATAAAATTTTGATCTTGTGCACTCACAATTGCTCTACCCAACTTTGCATCATCAGCAAACAAGTGAACACTTCCTCTCAGATCCTTTCCAATATCATTGATGAACAAATTGAAAAGCAGTGGTCCAAGAACAGAGCCCTGTGGCACTCCACTAGTCACAAGACGTCTTTTAGACTCCACTCCTGAATAAACTACTCTTTGATATCTCTCCTTCAACCACCCTCTTATCCATCTCACCAACCCTATATCTATACCCATCTGCTCCAGTTTACTGATTAGGGTTTCATGTGGTATCCTATCAAAGGCCTTGGCAAGGTCCAGTAGTATCACTGTAAACCCATTACCCCTATCCAGTTCAGCCGTCACTGTGTTATAAAACGTGAGCAAGTTACTGAGGCATGATCTACCCTTCACAAAACCATGTTGTCCCCCATACAATATCCCATTTTCATCTATCCAATCCTGTATTCTTTTCTTGACTAATTTCTCTAAGACCTTGACAATGATTCCTGATATGCTAATCGGTCGGTAATTTACAACAGCAGTCTTGGAACCACCTTTATGCAGTGGAACTATTTTCCCCTCTTTCCACCCGCTCGGGACTAACCCAGACCCGAGACTCAAATTAAACAAAATGGTCAAGGGTTAGTAATAATAATAATAATATTTCTCCAGATTCAAATATATAAGAAAATTAAGATGTCAGTAATGAATGGAAATGAAATTCTGGAAGTTGTTGTGAAAGTAGTAAAGACAATACAGAAGTAATATTATTACTAATGATTTCAACACTGATGAACAGTGTCAAAAGTTATATCATTTTATTAATTGCCTGATCACGTTTTAATATGAAACTATGTACAGAGATTGAAATTACCTAGATTTTGCCAAAATGAAGAAATACTGAAGGTTCAGAAGCATATAACATGAGTAATATTAGTATTATGAAATCTGAATTCTTAAAGAGGAATTTCTCTATTACAGAGGATTTCTCTACTAAGTGTTCCAGGTAAGATTCAAACAAACATACTTGAAAGGGGGGTTGAGAAAGATTGTGTGAAGAGAAACTTAGAGAAGAACAAGCAGGTTTCAGGCCAAATAAAAGTTGTCAGGATCAGATTTTCCCATGAAGTTGAGAAATAGTTGTTTCTCAACAACAAATAAGAAATTATGGGAATATGACAAGATCTGTACAATATCTAGTTTTGTAGATATGGAAAAGATATATGATAAATTGGCCAAATAAAAACTTTTGAAAATGCTACAACTATGAGGGGTAAATGGAAAATTATACAGAATAATGCATAGTCTATATTTAAGTTGTCAGTGAGTAGTTATAATTGAAGGAAATACAGGAAGATGGTTTGGTGTAAAATCAGGATAACACAAGGATGCACATTATCTCCACTCTTATTCATGATCTATATGGATTACATTATGAAAGAAAGTTGCATTAAACCTGATATTAGTATTGGACATGTCAAACTTAGCTCTTTGCTTTGTGCAGATGATGTTGCACTCCTAAACACATCTAGCAAGTCTTCAGGATTTTCTAACTAAATTGAATTACAGCTGTAACAAATTTGACATGAAAATCAGTAATAAAATCACCAAAATTATGAAGATAGGCAGAAACCTATAGAACTTCAGCTGCATTCTGAATAGAGAGCCTATAGAACAAGAACATAATGATGAAATTTAAATTCTTATTGATTCCTACAGTGGTATGCTAAATTCTGAGGGTGTAGAAACTGATGCTTCAAATTACAGGCCAATCTGTGTATCTGGAAATTAAAATATTAGGGAGGTTGATGAGGGCTAGAATCCAGAATAGTTGATAATACAGGATTCTTTATGAGAGTCATCATGGATTTATTTAGGAGCATTTGTGTTTTAGCATTTTATAACAGGATCACAGATGTCATGACTAAGGAGAATGCATATAGAGCATACCTAGATATCGAGATTTTACAAAGGACTTTGATACATGACAGGTTAGTATTTAAATTGTGATGATTGGTAGTAAATAACAGATTAGTAAGTTGGATAGGAGATTGGCTGTGATAGATATTAATAAGTTATGTATAGAAGAGGGAGGGGGACATATCTCAGAAGAGAAAAAGTACCATTGGTGAGCCACAGAGGTCTTTTTTTGGAGTCATTATTGTTTTATATATGTAATGATATTGGGAGATGTTTAAATAGATATATGCAGTTGTCTGATAATGAAGAACAGTGTTGCTATTGTATTTTTCTTTTGATATTTATTATTATCATCGTCAGATCTATGTAGAGCCAAAGACTCATTATGGAAGGCCCTCACTAACCAAAACAGTGTTCATCAGATGATGCGAAAATTGGTGATTGCTATGTAGGGTGAAGCAGATGTTGTACTCCTCATAGCATGTTTGATAAGCTTAATGTTTTAAAATTTGGAAGGCAAGGATGTGGATAAGAATGTATATAATTGGTAGAGAAAGGTACCTGGGGGAAACAGTAGATAAGAACTTGAAGTTTAGTGACTACAATGCTGGAAGTGTGAAGACAGTACAATTATTATGACAGTGACGAGGCAGATACATATGTAGAAGAGACTGTAGTTCCATACAAGGCCTAGATCAGACTGCAGCTACTGTGCTCAGATTTAGTCATGCGGTTTTTTGAAGAGATTTTGAAAAGATCTGGAATATTGGTTATGAAGATGAATTAAGGGAATGCCATATGAAGAGCCCAGCAAAGTGAGGCATCTGAGCTGGTGAAGGATTTATAGGCAGATAGTGATAGAACAAGCGGCAGCATTCCTTCAAGTGGCATAAAGAGGATGTGAGTAGGGAAATGAGAAGCAGTTATTTTGTGTGGAGAGTAGAGACTGAGTAGAATGCATTACCTGAGAGTGTGGTAAGTATGAAACAGTGAATGAATTTAAGGAACAGTTTGTGTTTTTTTCTGTTAGTGAAGCCCTTCCATGAGGAGTATTTGGCTTTATAGAGATCTAATGATGATAATAACAAATAGAAGAAGATATAATACAACAGACACACTCTGTTCATGCTTTCCTCCTCCCTCATAAATAACAGGAGGAAGGATCGCCTTTGGAACTTGAGTGTAGGTGTGTCAAGTGAGTAGCTGTTTTTCATAGACAGGATGCGAGTATGTTGATGCTGAACGACTTTTGGGAATGGTATAATTTTTTAGCTATGTGGCCAGTAGGAGGAGAAATGACTGTAGAAGAATGATATTGTGGGATAAAAATGGGAATAGAGTGACTGATGCAGAGGACATAGTGGAATTGTTCAATGAACACTTTATTGGAGTATTTCATCCTAGTGTGGGACCGTATATAGCATTGGGCAGTTTTAATGCTAGAGGGATAGGGCTGATTCGAGGTTTAGAGGTACAGGAGGAGAGCATGTTTCAGATACTGAGTACTCTGGATGTCAGTAAAGCTTTGGGACTGGATGGTATTTCACCACGAGTTTTGAGAGAATGTGCTAGGGAACTGACAGTGCCTTTAACCTGGCTTTTCAATGAAAGTCTGGCTGCTGGAAAGGTGCCCATGAAATGGAAAGAAGGTAAGTGCCATTGCATAAGGGTGGAAACAGACTGGAAGTGTCTAATTATAGGCCAGTCTGTGTGTCATCAGTAGTTGTTAAGATCTTGAAAAAGTAGTGCGGGACCGTATACAGCATTGGGCAGATGAGGATAATGTTATCTGTGAGAGACAACATGGATTTGTGAAAGGGCGCTCTTGTTTTAGCAATATGCTAGCATTTTATAATAAAGTTACAAGAACATTAGATGAGGGAAAGGCACATACTGCAATTTTCTTAAACTTAGCAAAGGCATTTGACAGGGTGCCACATGATAAGCTGATATTTAAGTTGCAGCACATGGGTCTGGATGTCAGATTGGTCAACTGGATTCAGGATTGGCTGTCTGATAGGTATCAGAGAGTTGTGTGTGGTGGAGCAGTTTCAAGGGGGCAGAGGGTTACAAGTGGGGGTCCCACAGGGCTCAGTACTAGGACCTATATTATTTAACCTTTATATCAATGACATTGCCAGTGGATTGCAAGAGGATATTCAGTTGTTTGCAGATGATGCGAAGCTGGGAAGGATTATTAGTAATAGTGCAGATGCGGTAGCCCTGCAAGAGGATTTGAATAAGCTAGATAGATGGGCAAATGAATGTCGATATCAGTTTAATGCAGCAAAATGTAAAGTCTTCAGGTTTGGGAAACATCGATGGGATGCTGCATACTCTATAGGAGGAGTTATACTGGAGGAAGTTGGGGAGACAAGAGATCTGGGGTTGATGATTGATAGAAACCTGAAATTTAGGGGACATATTGCAAAGGTGGTGAAGGTAACACAGAGGATTGCTGCAATTATGAGAAGGACACTGACCTGCAAAGATAAAAGGGTTATCATTCTGTTGTATAAGTCTCTGATCAGACTACACTTAGACTATTGTTATCAGATTTCGTCCCCAGGATTTCAAGGGGATAAATTAACTGTGGAAAGGATACAAAGATGGTTTCAGGATATACAAGGATAGTTATGAGGATTGGCTGAGGGAATGTGGGCTGCAGAGTTTGGTGAATAGAAGAAGGAGAGGTGATATGATTGAGACCTTTAAACTGTTGAGAGGTGGTGGTTACAGAGTTGACACTGGGGAGTTCTTTCGTTTGGTTGAACACTGGGAAGGAGTGATGACAGCCATCCCTGGAAGTTACAAAAGGAAACTGTGAGCAAGAGGGTGAGGAGTGGTTTCTTTGTGTGGAGGGTGGTTGAACCGTTAAATGCATTGCCTGATGGAGTGGTGAGAGCGAGAACGGTCAATGAGTTTAAGGAGTGGTATGATAGACTTTGTGTTTCTTAAGGGGTACCTCCCCTCGATGAATCTTGACAGACTTTATGTTCTTAGGAAGGACCTCCCACGATGAGTCTTTTGACTCCATGGAGGCCTGAATAATAATAATAATAATAATAATAATAATAATAGCTGGACTGTACCCTTTCTGACCTTGTGAGTTTGTGATCAAGTAAAAGTTATATATTTAATACTCTGCTGAAAGCATTATTTTCCTGTTGAGTAAAATCTGAATGATAATTATTATAATGTCATATTTAACTTTTTTACAGCTTTTGTTTTGTTGCAAAACTTGCTTCATGTACACTTGAAACTTTCATAATGGAAAGAAAGACATTATCAGAATATTTGGTACAAGGATTTTCAGCCCAAATCAGTTCAGCTATTAACTACCTACACTGTAATGGTAAGATATGTGCAACTTTTTGAATCTGTTTTTTCTTGTGTGGCTGTTTTAGTGCTAAATGGATAAAATTCTTATTTTCAACCTTAGGAAAAAAAAAAAAAAAAACACAATTTGCAACAGATACTCGTTATTTAGTGCTTTATACCAAGTTGTGCTGTACTGCATTATAAGTCTCTCCTGTTGCTTCACATTATAGTGATAAAAAACAATTTAGAGATTTCAAGTCCACTTTTAATATAATAAATTGACCTATTAGCAATATTATTATTATCACTCAACATTTAAATAGAATTCTGTAGAAATTAAATAATAAAACACTGGATTATTACTTTCTTTCCATATTTACTACCATAATATAAATCCTTCATGTCTGTTAAGCTGTTTTCGCCATATTGTTTCATTTACATCTCATTTTTTTTCTCTTATTTATCATACTAACTTATTTATATCCATATTTAGCAATTCTATTGCATAGTCAGTAGTGACAATGCTCTTCAGGTTGAAAGATCTAGTTTTGAATCCCAATCTAGGCTGCAAAAATCATTTGTAACTTTTTTTCAACTCATATGGCTTTGATAGACTGTCACATGACAAGCTGGTAACTAAACCAAAACAGATGAGATTAGATAACAGACTAGTGAATTGAATAGCTGATCAGCTGTCAAATAGGTATCAGCAGGTTGTGTGTAGAGGAGTCGTATCCCAAAAGAGGGAGATCATTAGTGGAGTGCCACAAAGATCTATTTTGGGACCATTATTGTTTAACTTGTGTTAATGACATTGGGAATGGCATATCTGGAGATTGTGCAGCTTTTTTCCCACTCACATAATCTCAACAGATTATGTGAGTGGGCAAGTGAGTGGAGCTACCAGTTGAAGTGCTGGGAGTAATGGCAAACAGAGATTTGAAGTTTAGGGAGTCACATTTCTCAAATTGTAAGAAAATCACAATTTATTACTGCAATAATAAGGAGAACGTTGATATGAAGAAGCAAGGAGGTTATAGTGCCTTATAAGGCTTTCATCAAGCCACATAGACCACTGTTCTGATTTAGTCACCTGGCTTTCAAAAGGATGAGGATGTATTGGAGAGGTTCAAGAGACGATTTACAAAGTCAGTGTCAGGTTTATGGAATGTGAGATATGAGGAGAGATGGAGAGAATGCAAGTTGCAGAGCTTTGTGAATAAAAGGAGAGAGGATATGATTGAGACATGTAAGTTGATGAGGGGACTGTTACTAGATTAGCATGTAGGAGATTTTTTATAGCGTAAAGGGAGACAAATGCAGAACAAGAGGCCATCCTTGGAATCTGTATAAGGAAGGTGTGAGCAGGGTGGTGAAAACTAAGTTCTTTACACAGAGAATGATTGGTGAGTGATGTGCATTGCCTGAGAGTGTGGTGAGTGCAGACATGTGAATGGGTGTAAGGCACAGTTTGATGATCTTTTTGAATGAGAGAGTGTGTGGATGCCCTTGAAACAGCTGTCAGTCAAACCTTATCAAAATGGACCAATAAAAGGTGAATATATGATCACTTGGGCAAGTGATCATATCTTCTATATGGTACGCACTAGGGCAATTCATAAATGCCGGCTAGTGTATTCCAGTAAGCTCTCTGGTCAAATTTCATACAAAACTTTCATAGTTTCTACATTCGTCTTTGAAAGATTTAATATCCACTTGATTGTTATGTTTTATTTTTAACCCAACTCTCAGATTCACAGTTAAAATTGGTTCGAACACTGTTACATACACACACACATATATAAATTTTTTTTACATAAACCAGAAACTCTGCTCTAGACTCTAGAGACCAAACACAAAATTTTAACCCACTTTAGGATGCTAATAAGTGGGACTGAGCATTGAAACTCATTCCCCACTTAAGAACATTCACAAACATCTGTGCCTATGGTAGGATTTCAATCTACAACACCTGTTGCTGGAGCCTAGGCCAGCAAATTACATACTTCTAATTTAGTGTTCTGGCTAATTTATTCGATATATAACTTTATTTGACTAGTGGCACACTGTACCTACTTTGCTTATTCTATATCTACAGGGTGGTTCAAAATTCCATATGCAAACTTTGAGGGGGAGTTAGAGAACATCGAAATCAACCATATTCACATAGGAAATCATGACCGGAAATGGCACCCGAAAGTGTTAGGTGGCAATGTTCGCCAGCGCTCCAAGTGAGCAATTGGGGCTTCCTCATTCAAGCTTTTGACGTCGTACAAGGAACATGCATCATTTTACAAATGCTGAGATAGCAGCCATGCACCTCCTTTACGGGTTAGCTGACGGTAATGAACGAGCTGCTGTATCGCAAAAGGAACCCAAACAGAGTGCGCCGTATCAAATGTTTGCGCATTTGCATCAGAATTTGTGTGACTATGGGTCATTCAGGGATCGCAGGCACGATAGTGGGTGGCCATGATCGACACAAAATCCTGCCATGGAAGAGGAGATGTTGCATGCGATTGACAATAATCCTGAGACAAGCACACGTGCTGTTGCCTCTGCTGCTATAGGAGTATCTCAATCCAGTGTATTGTGCATTTTGCACTCTGAGTCCTTACATCCATTTCATCTGCAATGGGTCCAGTTACTAATGGTTGAGGATTATCCTCAACATGTGGTATTTATGCAGTGATTTCTGCAGGAAAGTGCCATAGATCCAGATTTTTCAACTTGTGTTTCATTCACGGATGAAGCTTCATTTACCTGTGAAGGGGTCTTCAATCACCACAATGCTCATTTGTGGGCCCATGAGAACCCACACGCTGTGCGATCATATGCTGCACAACAATGCTTCACCATTAATGTATGGGTATCATCCCTAACAGTTTAGTCGGCCCATACCTGTTACCACCTTGACTGGACTCCCAGAAGTATCATACCTTTCTGGAAGAAGTTCTGCCGGATTTACTGAACAGTGTTCCAATGACTGTGCATCGGCAGATGTGGTTCCAACATGACGGGGCTCCAGTCCATTTTGGCATTTCTGTGCGTCAGTATTTGGACAGGTCCTGAAAATAATGAGTGCAAAGTGAATCAGAATAAGAGTGAGAGTTATGGGAATGAAAGAGGAGAGAATGAAAACAATTGGAGAGAGGGAATGAGAAGAATGCAAGGGAGTGCTGGAACCAGGGATAGAGTGATGTCAGGACAGCAGGTAAGTAGGGGAAACACACAGAGAGAGAGAGAGAGAGAGAGAGAAAGAAAGGATAGTGAGGGATGCAGGGGAGCAAGGAAGAAACAGAGTGGTAAAAGATGTGATGTATGGAGACTCGATGATATATGGTATGCAAGATGGAATTCCTGAGGAGTGTTTGTCTGGAGGAATGATAGATAGTGTGACTATGGCAATTAAGCGACGTAATAGGGGTGGAGGAATGACTTTAGAGGCAGTGTGAATCAGGTGGCAAGAGATCTGAAGTTTATGGTTGAGGTTGTACAGAAGAAGACAGAGATGGAAGAGTGTGTGTGTGTGTGTGTGTGTGTGTGTGTGTGTGTGTGTGTGTGTGTCAGTCACTCAGGTGAGAGATGGCTTGCATTTGAATGAGGAGGGACATAGGCATCTGGAGAGAATGCTGTTCTCTGAAGAAGTCAGTGTGTCAAAAAGTGTGTCAGGGAAACTAGAATTGTCAGGGTGGATGCTAGCAGAAGTGGCCTCTTGTGGAAATAGGTGCTTGGGAGAAGCGGAAATACATCGAGTAATGCTGAATCCAGTGGAGTCTGTACAGGATAATAAGGGGTATAGAAACAGTGACAATGCCTTGATTCTTTATACTAATGCCAGGAGTATACAGAATAAAGGGGATGAATTGGCGACACTGAAAGCATCAGCCTGTCCAAAGATTATTGGGATTTCTGAGACATGGTTGATGGAAGATGATATACAAATGGGAACAGAAGTAGCAGGGTAAAGCATTTTTTGACAGGATAGGAAGGTAAAACACGGTGGTGGAGTACTGATTATGATAAGTGATGACTTATATCCTATCAGAATGTGGAGGATTTGAAGGGCAGTGGCACTAATGGTTTTGAAAGCATATGGTGTGAGGTAGGGGTGTGCAAGACAGGATATTTAGTGGGGTGTTGCTACAAGCAAGGTAGCACAGAGGGTGAGGAGCAGGAGATGTTTAGGCAGCTGAGCTTGGCAAGTGAGAAAGAATGATTGTTATGGGAGATTTTAACTACAGCAGTATACATTGGGAATAGGAAACTGGATATAGTAATAAGGGAATGAAATTTCTAGAATTCTTGAGGAACAAATGTTTTAGGCAACATGAGGTTCAAGAGTTTTGGACTTGGTCACAGCATCAGAAGAGCTAATTATAACTGAGATGGCATCTCTGCTCCCAGTTGAAAAGAGTGATCATGTGGTTTTGACTTGGACGATGAATAGACATGCAGGAGTCAAAGAGAAAAATATATGTGGAATTATAAGGCAGGTGATTATAATAGTCTTAGATATCAATTTGGGATAGTTCCATGGAGGGAGGAAATGGAAGGGCGAGAATTCATTGGTGTTTGGAAAATTGTGAAGGAATATTTATTAGCAGCAATAGTAAGCTGCATATCATGAATGAAGAAGAGGACACAATTTGGTGTAAAGTGGATGACAAAGAATATCAAACAGGAACTGCAGGTTAAAAAGAGGTTATGGAAGAGCTATAAGGAGATGGGTGGAGAGCAAATGCATGAAGGATATAAGACTTAGGCCAGGAGAGTGACTAGTATGGTAAGGAAGGTAAAACTGGAATATGAAAAGAGAATGTTCCTGAGATCCACAGAAAATCTTAAGGAATTGTTTCACTATGTGGCAAGTAGGAGGAGAAATGATTTTGGAAGAATAACATTGTAGTTAAAAATGAGAATAGAGTGACTAATGCAGAGGACATAGTGGAATTGTTCAATGAACACTTTATTGGAGTATTTCATCCTGGTGAAGTAGGTTTTAAGAGGAATAGGGCAGGTTCAAGGTTTAGAAGTGTAAGAGGAGAGTGTGTTTCAAATACTGAGTACTCTGGATGAAAAAGAAAGCAATGGGACTGGATGGGAATTTGCCATGGTTTTTGAATAAATGTGTTAATGAACTGACAGCTCTGTTGATCTGGATTTTCAATAAATGTTTGGCCATGATACATTACCCAAAGAGAAGGAGAGTAAGACAGTGCAATTGAGTAAGGGTAGTAGCAGACTGGAAGGGTCAAACTATAGACTAGTGTGTATTTTATCAGTAGTTGTTAAAATCTTGGAGAGATTAGTGAGACACTATTGGGCAGATGAGGGTAATGTTATCTGTGAACTTCAGCATGGATATTTAATTGGTGCTTTTGTTTTAGCTATATAATTGTCTTTTATAATAAAGTGACAGGAGTGATTAAAGAGGAAAAGGCATATTCTGGCATTTTTTTTGGATTTTACAAAGTATTTGACAGAGTACCACATGAAAAGCTGTCACACTAGTGAACTGGATTCAGAATAGGAATTAAACAGTTGTGTATATTATTATTATTATTATTATTATTATTATTATTATTCAGGCCTCAATGGAGTCAAAAGACTCATCGTGGGAGGTCCTTCCTAAGAACATGAAGTCTGTCAAGATTCATCGAGGGGAGGTCCCCCTTAAGAAACACAAAGTCTATCATACCACTCCTTAAACTCATTGACCATTCTCGCTCCCGCCACTCCATCAGGCAATGCATTTAACTGTTCAACCACCCTCCATGCAAAGAAACCACTCCTCACCCTCTTGCTCACAGTTTCCTTTTGTAACTTCCAGGGATGGCCTCTTGTCATCACTCTTTCCCGGTGTTCAACCAAGCGAAAGAACTCCCCAGTGTCAACCCTGTAACCACCTCTCAACAGTTTAAAAGTCTCAGTCATATCACCTCTCCTTCTTCTATCTGCCAAACTCTGCAGTCCACATTCCCTCAGCCGATTCTCATAACTATCCTTGTACAGTCCTGAGTCCATCTTTGTCATCCGTCTTTGTATCTTTTCCACAGTTAATTTATCCCCTTCAAATCCTGGGGACCAAATCTGAGAACAATAATCCAAGTGTAGTCTGATCAGAGACTGATACAACAGAATGATAACCCTCTTATCTCTGCAGGTCAGTGTCCTTCTCATAATTGCAGCAATCCTCTGTGTTACCTTCACCACCTTTGCAATATGTCCCCTAAACTTCAGGTTTCTATCAATCATCAACCCCAGATCTCTTGTCTCCCCAACTTCCTCCAGTATAACTCCTCCCATATAGTATGCAGCATCCCATCGATGTTTCCCAAACCTCAAGACCATACATTTTGCTACATTAAACTGATATCGACATTCATTTGCCCATCTATCTAGCTTATTCAAATCCTCTTGCAGGGCTACCACATCTGCACTATTACTAATAATCCTTCCCAGCTTCGCATCATCAGCAAACAACCAAATATCCCCTTGCAATCCACTGGCAATGTCATTGATATAAAGGTTAAACAATATAGGTCCTAGTACTGAGCCCTGTGGGACCCCACTTGTAATTCTCTGTCTCCTTGAAACTGCTCCACCATACACAACTCTCTGATACCTATCAGACAGCCAATCCTGAATCCAGTTGACCAATCTGACATCCAAACCCATGTGTTGCATATGGTAGGGCAATATCAAGGAGGAAGAAGGTTATAAGTGGGGTCCTACAGGTCCCATTACTGGGACCTATATTGTTTAACCTTTATATCAATGACATTGCCAGCAGATTACAAGGGTATATTCAGTTGATTGCAGATGTTGTGAAGCTAGGAAGGGTTATTAGTAATAGTGCGATGAGACAGCCCTGCAAGAGGATTTGAATAAACTGGACAGATGGAGCACATAAATGAGGGTGATGGTTTAATGTAGCAAAATGTAAAGTCTTGAAGTTTGGGATACATCGATGGGAGGCTCCATACTCTGTTGGGAGCAGCTGTACTGAAGGAGGTTGGGGAGACAAGAAATGTGGGGGTGATCATTGATAGAAACCTGTAATTCAGGGAACATATTGCAAAGATGGTGGAGGTAACCCAGAGGATTGCTGCAATACTGACAAGGATGCTGACCTGCACAGATAAAATAGTTGTAATTCCATTGTACAAGTATAAAGCTTTGATCAGACCACATTTGGCCTATTGTTCTCAAATTTGATCCCCAGGATTTGAAGGGGAAAAATTAACTGTGGAAAGGGTACAAAGGCAGATAACAAAGATGGTTTCAGGACTGTACAATATTAGCTATGAGGATTGACTGAGAGAATGTGGACTGCAGAGTTAGGTAGATAGATAGCTTTGAGTGTCCTTGGTAAATGTGGCGGTCGAGTTAAGCTAGTCTAGAAAACGTGTTTTTAAAGTTAAATATAGTGTGGCTTTTTGTCACAAATTGTGCTAAAATTGTGCATCGGTTAGAAACAAGTGTCCTTCAGTGGTATTATTGTTTAGAACTGTGTTGTATATATTGTGTTTTCACTGCCGTTTGTTTCACTATATCAACGTGTAAAGATGGCGTCCAACAAGAAACGTACGGCAGCGGCGCGCAGGACTTCTACTACTACACGAAAGGCTGGCTCAGCGTTAGATTTTTCGCAATGGATGCGTTGCGGAAACTGCTACATGTATGCACCGAAAAATGTGAAGGATCTGTGGTCGGTCTGGCAAAATGAAAAGAAAGAAAATGTCGACGTATGTGAGAAGTGTCGGGATAGGCTGGAGCGTTTAGGAATGGAAGCTGACATCGGGACCGTAGCGGAAGAACTTCGGCGGGAGTTTATGAAAATGAAAAATGACCTTCATCTTCTTCATGAGGAAGTGGAAGTGATCGGTAAGGAGATACTGGAAGTTAAAGCTGAGTTTAATGTGTTAAACAGAGAAATTAGGACTATAGAGATTACTTTAGCTGAAGTAACTAGAACAGGATTACATATGGGTGAGTCTTTGGTGAATGATTCAGTAATAAATAGTATGGGAGTGATTGGGAGTCAACATAATAAAACCACAAGTGGCCAAGAAGAAATGAGATGTAGTGAGAGTGGGGGGGTAAGTAATAGAGAGTTGAGTAATGAAGCTGGGAGAGTCATGCTGAATAGTGTAGAGAATGAGTCCATGAGTGTGAACTTGAATGAAGTTAATAGTGGTAAAATATATGGTGATTCTATGATTAAGGGTATGGAGAGTGGTATGCATGAGGAGTGCTTGGCTGATGGTACAATAGAAAGAGTGGCTTTAGCAATAAAGAGAGGGCATGAAACAGACAAGATGATAGTTATGGTGGGTACGAATGACCTGAGAGGTAGTATAAATCGGGTAGGAAAAGATTTAAGAACATTATTAGATATTGTGAAGAGGAAAAGTGTCAATGGGAGAATAGTGTGTGTGCTGCCTCGTTTTGACAATTACGAGTTAAGTAGACGAGCAATGATAATGAATGATATGATTGCAAGAATGTGCAGAAAAAGAGGTCTGGAGTTTGTTGATGTTTGGAGTGTGTTTGAAGGAAAAAGGCAGTTGTATGCTAGAGATGGACTGCATCTTAACATGGAAGGACATAAGAGATTGAAGAAGTTATTGTTTTCTGAACAGGTTGAAGTTATTGGGCAGGGAAACTAATATTGAAAAGGTTGAGTGTAAGAGAGAGAAACTTTAGCACTGATTGTGTATTTATCGATCCTTATAGGCAGAATAAATTGCAGAAGAGAGGGGAAAAAATCGGCATAGGACTACGGTAGTTAGTGACTTATATATCAGTTCTAAAGCCGGTACAAGATCTAGAGGGAATCTGCAATTTTTGTATACCAATGCTAGAAGCATTAGAAATAAGAGAGAAGAATTTTTGGCATTAGTCAGTGAAATCTCACCAAAAGTTGTAGGCATTAGTGAAACTTGGCTGTCAGCAGAAGAGGTGGTCACAGGAATTGAATGTGATGGGTACATTATTTTCAGGGAGGATAGAGAAGATAGAACAGGAGAAGGAGTACTGTTGATGATAGCTGATGTGTTGCAGCCAAAGAAAGTAGTATATCATGATGATAGACATGTAAATGAGAGTTCATTTGAGGCAGTCTGGTGCGAAATAGTGACCAACGCAACCAAATATACAGTTGGATGCTGCTATAGGCCAGGGAGTACAGGGGGAGATATTGAATTCATGCATCAGCAACTTAGTGCAATGAGTGAAGGCTTAGTGATTATTATGGGGGATTTTAATTATGGTGATATCAATTGGAAGGAGGAAATATCACGTAGCAAAAAGGAAATGGAGTTCATACATCTGCTACGAGATAATTACTTGAAACAGCACGTAACTGAAGGGACACGTGGTGTGAGAGTGTTGGACCTGGTTATTGGTTCAGAGGTTATATGCATAAGTAAGGTGACCTCGTTACCTCCAGTTGGTGAAAGCGATCATGTGGTATTGACTTGGGAGGTTGCAAAATCTGTGGATTTTTCCATTAAGAAGGGATATGTACGAAACTACAGGTTAGGCAATTATAACAAGCTTCGGAGTGAGCTTGCAGCCATCCCATGGCAGAACATATTGCAAGGGAAAGATGTTAGCAGTGCTTGGGATAAAATCAGCGGGTATCTGAGGAAAGCAATATCAGATTGTGTCCCCATGGTCAGGAGGTCAAACAAGGCAGGCATTAGATGGATGAGCAGTAGTATCAAGCTTGAACTACAAAAAAAGAAAATGTTATGGAGAATTTACAAGGAGAAGGGCGATCAGGACACCCATGAGCAGTACAAGGCTCAAGCTAGGAAGGTTACCAGCATAGTAAGAAAAGCTAAATCAGATTATGAGAAGACCTTAGCCAAAGAGATCAAGGGTAATCCCAAAGAGTTCTTCCGCTATGTGGCAAGTAAGAGGAAGAATGACTTTGGAAGGATAACCTTAGTGGGTGCTGATGGTATTGAGGTGACAAAATCAGATGTAATAGTCGAGTTACTGAGTGATCACTTCTCAAAAGTCTATCACCCAAGTGAGGATATCTCTATACCTATAGCAATACCTAATGTGAGAATTGAAGCTAAAGAATCAGAGGTATTAAATATATTGCGAAACTTAAATGCAAACACTGCAGTAGGCTTAGATGGAATATCAGCTCGGGTGTTGCGTGAATGTGCAAATGAATTGACAACCCCTCTTACCTGGATATTTAATTTAAGTTTGAACTCTGGTATGGTCCCTAGGGAGTGGAAGTTAGGCAAAGTGGTTCCTTTGCATAAGGGTGGCTCTAAAACTGCAGTATTGAATTACAGACCAATCACCATCTCAGGAGTAGTGGTAAAAGTATTGGAAAAGTTGGTTAAAGACAAAATTCAAGAATGGGTGGATCAGGATATGATACTCTATAGAGGCCAACATGGTTTTGTTAAAGGTAGATCCTGCCTTAGCAATCTATTAACTATCCATAATAGAATAACATCTGAGTTGGACAAAGGAACTGGCTACACAGTGGTACTTCTGGATTTTGCTAAGGCTTTTGACAGGATACCCCATAGAACACTGTTACGCAAATTGGAGCAGATGTGAATGGATATTAAATTGGTGATATGGATAGGAGAATGGCTCAGGGAGAGATACCATAAGGTGGTGTATGGAGGAGCCGAGTCCAGAATGAGGCAGGTGACCAGTGGTGTGCCTCAGGGCTCTGTGCTTGGGCCAATGTTGTTTAATTTGTATATAAATGATATAGGAAACGGCTTAAAGGGAGATATTCAGTTGTTTGCTGATGATGCAAAGTTGTGTAGTGCAATAAAAAATCAAGCTGATGTTGAAAGTTTGCAGGAGGATTTAAATAAGCTGGTAAAATGGGCAAAAGAAAATGGATGTCAGTTCAATGTGGAAAAGTGTAAAGTCTTGCATTTTGGGATTAAAAGATTACCAGCTGTGTACTACATAGATGGAAAGGTACTCCAAGAGATTGATGAGGCTAGGGACTTAGGGGTATTGGTAGATAGGGAGATGAAGTTCAGAGGACACATTGCTAAGGTGTCCAAGATTGCACATAGGATTACTTGGTTGTTGAGGTCATCCTGTCATCCAGAGATAAAGAGGTTATTATTCCCCTTTATAAAGCATTGATACTTCCACATTTGGATTACTGTGCTCAGGTCTGGTCACCTGGATTCCTTGGAGATGAGGAGGCTGTGGAGAGGGTTCAGAGAAGAGTGACCAAGTTGGTGAGTGATATAAAAAATGCTCCCTACATTGATAGATTGAGAGCTTGTGGATTGCAGAGATTGGTTGATAGGCGAAGAAGAGGGGATATGATAGAAACATTCAAATTACTAAAAGGTTTTTATAGGATTGATGCAGGGGAAATGTTTCAGCTGTGTGATAGTGATGGAAGAACAAGAGGTCATCTCTGGAAATTAAAGAAGAGTGTGGTTAACAAAGGTGTCAGAACAAGGTTTTTTGCCTGGAGGGTGGTGAATGAGTGGAATTCATTGCCTGACTTTGTTGTGAGCTCTTCATCTGTAAATGAATTCAAGAAGAGATATGACAGATATTGTTTTGCTAGTTTGGGTCTCCCGCGATGAGTCTGCTGACTCCATGGAGATACCCGTAATAATAATAATAGATGAAGGAGAGGTCATATGATTAAGACTTTTGAACTGTTGAGAGGTAGTTACAGGGTTGATACTGGAGAGTTCTTTCACTTGGTTGAACAGGAAGGAGCAAAGACATGGGGTCAACTTTGGAAGTTATGAAAGGAAGCTGTGAGTAAGAGGGTGAGGAGTGGTTTTTTTTTGCATGGAGGTTGGTTGAACTGTAGATGAGAAGAAGGCATATACTGCCATTTTTTTTACTGGATATACTGCCTGATGGCATATACTACCATGAGGGTGCCATATGATAAGTTGATATTTAAGTTGCAACACATGGTTTTGGATGTCAGATTGGTCAACTGGATTCAGGATTGGCTGTCCGATAGGTATCAGAGAGTTTTGTATGGTGGGGCAGTTTCAAGGAGGCAGAAGGTTACAAGTGGAGGTCCCACAGGTCTCAAGACTGGGACCTATATTGTTTAACCTTTATATCAATTACATTTTCAGTGGATTGCAGGGGGATATTCAGTTGTTTGCAGATGATGTGAAGCTGGGAAGGGTTATAAGTAATAGTGCAGATGTGGTAGCCCTGCAAGAGGATTTGAATAAGATAGAGAGATGGGCAAATGAATGTGGATATCGATTGAATGCAGCAAAATGTAAGGTCTTGAAGTTTGGGACACATCGATGGGACACTTCATACTCTATTGGAGAAGTTGTACTGGACAAAGTAGAGGAGACAAGAGATCTGGGGTTGATTGATAGAAACCTGAAATTCAGGGGACATATTGCAATGGTGGTGAAGATAACACAGAGGATTGCTGCAGTACTGAGAAGGACGCTGACATACAGAGACAAAAGAGTTATCCTTCCATTGCATAAGACCCTGATCAGACCACACTTAGACTATTGTTCTCAGATTTGGTCCCCAGGATTTGAAGGGGATAAATATCTGTTGAAGGGTACAAAAATGGTTTCAGGACTGTACAATGTTAGTTATGAGGATCAGCTGAGGAAATGTGGACTGCAGAGTTTGGTGGATGGAAGAAGGAGAGGTGATATGATTGATACTTTTAAACTGCTGAAAGGTGGTTACAGGGTTGACACTGAGGAGTTCTTTCGCTTGGTTGAACAGTGGGAAGGAGTAATGACAAAGGGCTATCACTGGAAGTTAAAAAAGGAAGCTGTGAGCAAGAGGGTGAGGAGTGGTTTCTTTGCATGGAGGGTGGTTGAACCGTGGAATACATTGCGTGATAGAGTGATGAGAACACGAACAGTCATTAAGTTTAAGGAGTGGTATGATAGACCTGGGTTTTCTAGGAAGAACCTCCACGAAGAGCCTTTTGACTCCAAGGAGGTCTGAATAATAATAATTATAATAGTTTTTAACTTTGTGTTGCTTGCAGTAGTGAGTAAAAATACTTCTGTTTTTCTTCTACCAGAAGAACAGAACACTTCTGTTCTTCTGGTAGAAGAAAGGCTTGTATATTGGTTAGATTACTAAACAATGCCCCCTAGTGGGCTAAATTGGTTAGTCTTGGACTGAAGATCTGAGGATTAATGCTTCCCAAATTTGAGGTAGTCTCATGCACCCAAATTTATTGACGTTTGGAAAGTTTTTCCAAAAAAAATTTCCTCAAATCTGCCTCAGCCCTATAAAAGCTTCCAAACCTCAACAAATTTGGGTGCATGAGACTTTTGAATGTGAAATTTGGAAGCATTAATCTTCAGATTTTCAGTCCAATTGCCAAGACTAACCAATTTATACTGGTCGGGGAAGTATAAAGCCGTTTAGGAAGCTAGGCTCGACTTTGGTTGCCTTTCTTCAGCCTCATTTGCCCAGTGTTGGTGCCTGCATGCACATGTTATTGTAATAAATTTAGTTTAATCCTTTATCCAAGTGTAAGCAAACAAAGTTTGCACCTGAAAATATCTTCAGGACTGAGATAAGGTGATACAACACTAGGCAATTCGCAGCAAAGGTGGACCAAGCTCTCATCACTCTTTGTCTCAGTATTTCCCATAATGCAAAGCACATCTCCTTGTGGACATGTACACTGGTTTCGACAGGTTTTGGCCTTTAATGACAGGAGAGGTCATATTTACCTATACCAGTTGCCAACAGCTGTACCACCTTATTACTGAATTACTCTGGATTTAGAGAAAGATGTTGGAAGTTTATTTTGCATTTGGTTAGACTATAATAAATTTAGTTTAATCCTTTATCGTTGTACTACCTTACCTCAGTCCTGCAGATATTTTCAGGTGCAAACTTTGTTTGCTTACACTTGGATAAAGGATTAAACTAAATTTATTACAGTCTAATCAAATGCAAAATAAACTTCCAGCACGTTATTGGTTTTGTGATCTCTGATGATGGCATTGTAGCATTGCTGAAATATAGGAAAGTATTTATTAAAGTTTTTATAATTAATAATTTAGTATACATTTTTATTTCTGGAAAAAATAATAGTTACTTCTGTTCTTATAGATAAGGTGATTTGAGCTGTGCTGAAAAAAGTGCTTTTTTAATAGGTGAATAGTGTGACTTCTGTCGAGATTTGTGCTACGTTATTTTTCTGTAATACAAGTGTCTTTCAGTGGTTGGTTTTGGAGTTAGTTGTTCTCTCTATATTGTGTAATTTTGGTTACCGAGAGGGTGGGGTCGGAATCCGATGCATAGCAGTAGAAGAGAAGAGAAGAAGAAAACATAAATTTTCATTATTTACGTATTTAGTATACTTAAATATGTTTTATACTTATATAGTTATACTCACTTATACTTATTTAGTGTTTAGTTGTAATAGTTCCTCGATACTATTTTGAATAATGACAGCAGCGGCAACTAAAATTGCAAATGCCGTATCACCAGTTCCTTCCCCATGTAAGGATTCCGTTTTGCATGATATAATAAGGAATTTTGTGGCATGTGGGACTTGTGGAATGTATGCATCCTGGCGGTTGTATATGTGGCAGGTGAGAGAATGGGAAATACATATATGTGCAAAATGCAGGCAATGGGAGGAACTTGATGAGTTAGAGATGACTATAACTGACCTCGTTAAGTCAGAAGTGGGAGATTCTCCACATAGAGAGATGAGTGGTATGATAGAGGGTGAGAATAGTGAGAGAAATATGAATGAAAAAATGAGAGTGGGGAGTGTGGAAAGGCTGAATGATTGTGAAGTTTTTGGAGATGATGTCAATTGGGAGGATGAATGGCAAACATTCATCCTCCCAATTGAGTGACTTACTTGCAGAGAGAGAGATTGATGAGCTGAAAGAGCAGGTGGAATGTCTAGGGAATGAGATGAGAAGTGTGAAAGATGAGATTAGGCGAATGGAAGAGATGAATGCAAGACAAATCAGAGCAGGAGCGAGAGAGTTATGGGAATGGTAGAAGAAGAGAGAATTAGAACAGTAGAAGCGAGGAGGAATGAGAGAGAGTAATGGGAATGATAGAAGAGAGAATAGAAACAGCAGAAAAGAGGGAATGAGCAAGAGTTATGCAAATGATAGAAGAGGAGAGAATAGGATCAGTGGAAGAGAGGAAATGAGAGAGAGAGAGAGAGAGAGTTATGGGAATGATAGAACAGGAGAGAATGAAAACAGTAGGAGAGAGGGAATGAGAAGAATGCGAGGGAGCACTGGAACCAGGGATAGAGTGATGTAAGGAAGGCAGGTAAGTAGGGGAACACAGAGAGAAAGTGTTAGAGGAGAGAGAGTGAGGGATGCAGGTGAGCAATTGAGGAACAGGGTGAAGAGGTGTAATGTATGAGGGACTCAATGATCCGTGGTGTGCAAGATAGGATGCGTGAGGAGTGTTTGCCTGGAGGAATGATAGAGAGTGTGTCTATGGCAATTAAGAGGGGTGAAAAGGTGGATGAGATGATTGTGATGGTAGGAATGAATGACTTGAGAGGCAATGTAAATTGAGCAGCGAGATATATGAGATTCTTGCTTGAGGTTGCACAAAAGAAAATGCAGAGAGGAAAGATAGCGTGCATGTTCCCTAGGTATGATAGTGACGAGCTGAGCAGAAGACCGGTAATATTGAATAACATACTAGCTAGACTGTGTCAGAAGAGAGGATTGGAATGTGTAGATGCTTGGAGGGCATTTGAGGACAAAAAGGAATTGTATGCGAGAGACTGCTTACATTTGAATGATGAAGAACGTAGGCATCTGGAGAGATTGCTATTCTAAATGAGCCAGTGTGTCAATGCAGGGAAACTAGAATACCCAAGGTGGATGATAGAAGGGGTGGCTTCTTGTGGGAATGGGTACTTGGAAGAAGGGGGACGACATCAGGTAACACTGAGCCCAGTGGAGTCTAGAGGGGATAATGTTAGGTATAGAAACAGTGGCATTTTTATGCTTTATACTAATGCCAGGAGTATCCGGAATAAAGGAGAGGAATTGGTGGTGCTGATAGCATCAACCTGACCAAAGATTATTGGGATCACTAAGACGTGGTTGACAGAAGAGGATATAATAACAGGAATAGACGTAGCAGGGTACAGCATTTTTCAGCAGGATAGGAAGGGAAAGCGTGGTGGTGGATTACTGCTTATGATAAGCGACAACTTATGTCCTCTAAGAGTAGAGGCTTAGAAGGCAATGATAATAATGATTTTAAAAGCATATGGTGTGAGGTAGAGGTGGGCAAGACAGGATATTTAGTGGGGTGTTGCTACAAACCAAGGAGCACAGAGGGTGGGGACCAGGAGATGTTTAGACAGTTGAGCTTGGCAAGTGCAAGAAGAATGATTGTTATGGGAGATTTTAACTACAGCAGTATAAATTGGGGAGAGGAAGATGCATGTAGCAATAAGGGAATGGAATTTCTAGAATTCTTGAGGGACAAATGTCTTAGGCAACATGTAATAGAGTGAACAAGAGGTTCAAGAATTTTGGATTTGGTCATATCATCAGAAGAGTTGATAATACCTGAGATGACATCTCTCCCACCAGTTGGAGAGAGTGACCATGTGGTTTTGACTTGGAAGATGAATCGACATGCAAGAGTATCAAGAGACAAGAACCTATGTGGAATTATAAGGCATCTGATTATAATAGTCTTAGACATCAACTTGGGGAAGTTTCATGGAGGGAGGAATTGGAAAGCCAGGATATCATTAGTGCTTGGAAAATTGTGACGGATTATTTAATAGCATCAACAGTAAGCTGTATATCATAAACGAAGAAGAGGACACAATTTGGTGTAAAGTGGATGACAAAGAATATCAAACAGGAACTGCAGGGTTAAAAAGAGGTTATGGAAGAGATATAAGGAGAAGGGTGGAGAGTGTATGAAGAATATAAGACTCACACCAGGAGAGTGACTAGTATGGTAAGGATGACAAAACTGTAATATGAGAAGAGATTGGCCCTAAGATCCAAAGAAAATACAAGAGAATTTTTTAGCTAATGCAGCCAGTAGGAGGAGAAATGATTGTGGAAGAATGACATTGTGGGGTAAAAATGGGAATAATGTGACTGATGCAGAGGACATAGTAGAATTGGTCAATGAACACTTTATTGGAGTATTTCATCCTGGAGGAGTAAATTTTAGTACTAGAGGGATAGGGGAGGTTCGAGGTTTAGAGGTGCAGGAGGAGAGCGTGTGTCAAATGCTGAATACTCTAAATGTCAGTAACGCTGTGGAACTGGATGGTATTTCACCATGAGTTTTGAGAGAATGTGCTAAACAACTGACAGTTGCTTTGGCCTGGCTTTTCAATGAAAGTCTAGCTATGGGAAAAGTGCATAAGGAATGGAAGGAAGGTAAGACAGTGCCACTGCATAAGGGCGGTAGCAGAGTGGAAGTGTCTAATTATAGGCCAGTTTGTGTGTCATCAGCAGTTAGTAAGATCTTGAAGAAATTAGTGAGGGACCATATACAGCATTGGGCAAGTGAGGGTAATATTATATGTGGGAGTCAACATGAATTTGTTAAGGGCACGCTCTTGTTTTAGTAATGTGCGAGCCTTTTATAATAAAGTTACAAGAGCAGTAGATGAGAGGAAGGCATATACTGCCATTTTCTTGGATTTAGTGAAGGTATTTGATAGGGTGCCACATGATAAGCTGATATTTAAGTTTCAGCACATGGTTTTGGATGTCAGATTGGTCAACTGGATTCAGGATTGGCTGTCCGATAGGTATCAGAGAGTTGTGTATGTTGGGGCAATTTCTAGGAGGCAGAAGGTTACAAGTGGGGGTTCCACAGGTCTCAAGGCTGGGACCTATATTATTTAACCTTTATATCAATGACATTGTCAGTGGATTGCAGGGGAATATTCAGTTGTTTGCAGATGATGTGAAGCTGGGAAAGGTTATTAGTAATAGTGCAGATGCGGTAGTCCTGCAAGAAGATTTGAATAAGATAGAGAGATGGGCAAATGAATGTGGATCAGTTTTATGCAGCAAAATATAGGGTCTTGAGGTTTGGAACACATCGATGGGACGCTTCATGCACTATTGGAGACTTGTACTGGAGGAAGTAGAGGAGACAAGAGATCTGGGGTTGATTAATAGAAACCTGAAATTCATGGGACATATTGCAAAGGTGGTGAAGGTAATACAGAGGATTGCTGCAATACTGAGAAAATGCTGACCTGCAGAGATAAAAGAGTTATCATTCCATTGTATAAGACCCTGATCAGACATACTTAGACTATTGTTCTCAGATTTGGTTCCCAGAATTTGAAGGGGATAAATTATCTGTGGAAAGGGTACAAAGGCAGATAACAAAGATGGTTTCAGGACTATACAATGTTAGTTATGAGGATCAGCTGAGGGAATGTGGACTGCAGAGTTTGGTGGATAGAAAAGGGACAGGTGATAGGATTGAGACTTTTAAACTGTTGAGAGGTGGTTACAGGGTCGACACTGGGAAGTTCTTTCACTTTCACAGTGGGAAGGAGTGATGACAAGGGGCCATCCCTGGAAGTTACGAAAGGAAGCTGTGAGCAAGAGGGTGAGGATTGGTTTTTTTGCATGGAGGGTGGTTGAACTATGGAATAGAGTGGTGAGAACGAGAATGGCCAATAAGTTTAAGGAGTGGTATGATAGACTTTGTGTTTCCTAGGAGAGACCTCCCGCAATGAGTGTTTTGATTCCACGGAGGTCTGAATAATAATAATAATACAGTGAGCATTTATATATCATCACTATTTTTATGCATTTTTCTAATCAAGTGGATTGTATTATCTGTAATAGTAAATATTTTTATATAAATCTTGAGATTATAATTGAAATGTATTTATGCATTTACACTTAATTGTGTGTGAGTTATGTTATTTTATGAAATATGTTATAGGGATTGTTCATCGTGATATTGGTACAAAAAATATACTTATTGATGAGCCAGCAGGCAAGGCACTGCTGACTGATTTTGGCAACTCAAGGGTAAGTTAAATATATAATAATTATCTGATTCCTTTTTAAATTATATTTATCCTACTTTTGATACATTTGTTAGAACTTTGTGAATTTGTGGTATTTCTTGGCAAAACCTTTCAAAATCTTAACAGGTAAAAAAAAATTACTCATGATGTACAGATGGTTTTCCACCATTGAACTATAGAGTATAGCATTGTAGGGAAGGATAATGTCCTGCAGGGCAAAACTCCAATTACATGAAGTGTCATGTCATTTTTATCTTCATATGCAGTGCAGGAGTGGCCAACATTTTACATTCCATGCACCAAGTTTTTCACCACTATGAGTTCAGATGCACTATACACCTCTTGTACCCTTAAAAATTCCCTGTAAAAATATGTTAATGTAGACATATTTAATATAGATGCGATATATTGATGTAATATAAAATCAGGATAAACATTACTTACCTTAATGAGACTTTTGAGTCTGTTTTGATTTCGCTTTTAATGTTTGGAGTTAAATTTGTTACTTAGAGCAGCAGAGAATTCTTCAAATTTGAATCAGTCAATTGCGACCTCATTTTGTTTTTAATCAATTTCATGGCTGAAAATGCTTGTTCACATCTGTACATTGTTCCAAAATGACGGATATAATTCTGGGCAAATTTTCTTATTTCTGGAAAATGCTCAGAGAATAATGATCACCAGAAATTAATCATTTTGGAAGCATTTGGGACTGAGAGAAGTTCATCATATTTCATATTCAATAACGAATTTGTTTTCAACTCAATAAGTTTCATTTATATGTTACTAGGCATCTTCATGATTGTTTGTTCACAAAGTTCAAATGGGTTTATAAATGCAAGTATGGAGTCCTCTTAGCAAAATCATGCAAACGACTTTCACTGACTCTTGCTTTCTTAAATACATCTGATCCTCTTGTTTTTCCATGAAGCGATTCAAGACCAATAAGTTCTTCAAAAACGTTAAAATTATCATCAGTTCCTGTTATAAAAATGCTTAACTGTGTTACATCACATATGTCAGCAGATTCATCCAAAGCTAAAGAAAAGAAAGTACAATCATGGAAATTACAATAACTGTTTGCTTTGACAGGAAGTCTTTCCCCATCAGAGAAAGACTTCCGTTTTTTGATAAATACTAAAGCAATTTCATAGAACACTTCTGTCATCACCAAATTTTCATAATTTCTTTTTAACAAATGTATTTTGTCTTCTTTTGATTTCTTCCATTTTCTTAATCACATATTCTCTCCATAACTCCGATCCAAGCACTAGCTTTAGTTTTCATTCTATTTCAGTCTGATGTTACGTTTTTTAGTGTCTGCTAAGATCATGGCTTTGATTATGTGAAAAAGCCTTTTCACAAACAATGCATGATGGTTGTCGTGATGGATTTGCTATAAATAAGAACTCATTTTCCCTCTGTATGTTGAATTCACACTTACTATAACCTTCTGTTTTTCTTTTGCACTGTGATGGCTAACTGAATGTAAAAATAAGCCTTAATTTTCGAAAAAGTACAAAACTCCGAATGTTCACAAAGGACGAACAAAGCACAACTCTTTAGCACACAAGTATCGATTGTAAATTGATTGAAAACCTGTGACACACCACTGTTGCTAACATATCGCACTTCAGAATCAAGCATGAATGTGCAAAAGATGTGCGCAAAACAATAAATGGCTAAAAATAATTACTAAGTTTTTCCTTTTTATTTCTGCAAATTAATTTTTGGTTAATACTTTTGAATAAATAGTCTTAATTTTTTATTATTATCAATGGGGTCCAATGGGCCACTTCTAATAATTCAATGTTCAATTATTATTATTATTATTATTATTATTCCGGGAAACTCCAAGGAGTCGACAGACTCATCGAGGGAGGCCCTAACATCATGTCTGGAACAACTATTCAACATTCACACAGTATCTATCATATCTTGCCTTGAACTCATTCACAGTTGTAGCACCCACAACAGACGTGGAAGCTTATTCCACTCATTCACCACTCTCCAAGTAAAAAACCTAGCTCTTGCCCAGCTTCCATGCATGGCCCCTAGTCCTCCCACCACCAGTCATATTTTCAAAAATATCTTCTGGATCAATCTTATAAAAACCTTTCAGTAATTTGAATGTCTCAATCATATCACCCCTCCTTCGCCTATCGTCCAATTTCTGCAACCCACAAATCCTCAACCTATTCTCATAAGGTTCATTCCACAGTCCTGCTATCATCTTGGTCACTCGTCTCTGGACCCTCTCCACTTCCTCCCCATCACGAAGAAACCCTGGTGCCCATAACTGGGCACAGAAGTCCAGATCGGGTCTTATCAAGGCTCGATACAAAGGAACAACAACTTGTTTGTCTCTGCATGTTAAAGTATTTTTCATAAGCCAAGTGATTTGGTGAGCTGTTTTAGTCACTTTTGCAATGTGCCCCCTAAACTTCAACTCCCTATCCACCAGCACTCCCAAATCCCTGGCCTCATCAATCTCCTGGAGTATGGTTCCACCAATGTGATATACTGCTGCTGTTCTTTTCACCCCAATGTGCATAACCTTACACTTTGCCACATTAAACTGACATCCATTTTTCCTAGCCCAGTCCTCCAAACTATCCAAATCATCCTGTAAAATTTTGACATCCTGTGCACTCACAATTGCTCTACCCAACTTTGCATCATCAGCAAACAAGTGAACACTTCCTCTCAAATCCTTTCCAATATCATTGATGAACAAATTTAAAAGCAGTGGTGCAAGAACAGAGCCCTGTGGCACTCCACTAGTCACAAGACGTCTTTTTGACTCCACTCCCGAATAAACCACTCTCTGGTATCTCTCCTTCAACCACCCTCCTATCCATCTCACCAACCCTATATCTATCCCCATCTGCTCCAGTTTACTGATTAGGGTTCCATGTGGTATCCTGTCAAAGGCCTTGGCAAGGTCCAGTAGTATCACTGTAAACCCATTACCCTATCCAGTTCAGCCATCACTGTGTTATAAAACGTGAGCAAGTTACTGAGGCATGATCTACCCTTCACAAAACCATGTTGTCCCCCATACAATATCCCATTTTCATCTATCCAATCCTGTATTCTTTTCTTGACTAATTTCTCTAAGACCTTGACAATGATTCCTGATATGCTAATCGGTCAGTAATTTACAACAGCAGTCTTGGAACCACCTTTATGCAGTGGAACTATTTTCCCCTCCTTCCACCCGCTCGGGACTAACCCGGACCCGACACTCAAATTAAACAAAATGGTCAAGGGTACTGACAATTCTTTAGCTGCTTCTCGTACTACACGAGCTGGTATACCATCCAATCCCACAGATGTATTGACATTGAGGTTATGCAATAGACTACTCGCCTCCACTTCATTAACCACAATTCCCGTATAATCTACTGGTTTATTCGTTTCTGCAATGTCACCACCTGGATGATATACTTTTGCAAAGTGCTCACTCAGTAACTCAACTATCTCAACTGATTCAGTTACCTCCCTACCATCGGCATTCTTTAAAATCATTCTGCCATGTGCATTTTTCCTTTTACTTGCTAACATAACTAAAAAACTGTTTAGGATTCTCTTTAGCCTGCATGGCCAATGTTCTTTCGTAATCCTTTTTTGCTTTTCTTACCACACTCGTCACACTTCTGGCCTGCGCTTTATACCATTCATGTGCCTCCATAGTTGTTTCTTTTTTTGCAGCTCAAGCTTAATGGTGTTATTCATCCATTTAACCCCTACTTGATTTATTATTCGGACTCTAGGTATACAGTCAGCCATTGCTTCATGCAAGCACTTCCTAACTACCTCCCATGCGCTATCAACTTCTAGTCCTTGCAGTTGTACATGCCATGGCACTGAGCCAATCAAACTCCTAAACTTGTCATAATTTCCTGCCCGATAATTCCACATGTACCCTGTCTTAATTGAAAATTCTACACCTTTAGCCACCTCCCAAGTCAAGACGCTATGATCACTCTCACCGATTGGTGGCAATGTGGTCATATTTGTTACAGCCAAATCCTCAGATGTAATTACTAGGTCAAGCACTCTCTGACCCCTAGTATTTTCCATTACATGCTGTCGCAGATAGTTATCCCTTAATAACCGCATAAAATCCAATTCCTTCCTCCCGTGTGTCCTCTCCTCACTCCAATCAATGCGACCATAGTTGAAATCTCCCATAATAATCACCCTCCTTCCACTCATTTTTTCTATTTGCTTGTGCATACTGTCTCCACCATCTTTTCCATCACCTGGTCTATAGCAGCACCCAATTGTATATTTAGTTCTGCTAGCCACAATCTCACACCAAATGGCCTCAAATGTGCTCTTTTCTCTATCCTGCAATTCAACTTCTATTCTCCTTGGCTGGAGCTCATCAGCTATCATCAACAATACTCCTCCCCCCATTTTATTCTCTCTGTCATTCCTGAACACACTATACCCATCACATTCAATCCCACTAGCTATATCATCTACAGTCTGCCATGTTTCACTAATAGCAATAACCTGTGGTTTGGAAGTGCCTACCATGGCCAAAAACTCTTCCTTCTTGTTCCTAATACTCCTAGTAATTAGTGTACATGAATTTAAGACCCCCATTAGCCCCAACCCTACCTTGACATTAGCCCCAACCCTACCCTACCAATGTAGCACTTTTGGCATATGCACCATAGGTTGGCCATGCCTGTGTTAGTGAATCAGTTGAAATATTACCACATCCCTTCATGAATGAATGTAGAAAGATGCTACTGCTATCCTAACTATTTAATGGGAATCTTCAGGTTGTTAAGGTCAAAGAGAATGAAAGGAGTTAAAAATGATATTCATACACAAAGGTACAGTTGGACTAAATGTTATGAAAATGTAGTGGAGGAGATAGGAAATGGAAATCAGATTTTTTCAGAACTTCCGACATTTAAAGATAAATTATTAGGATTTTGAAAGTTTTTTATTATTGTATGGTATACGTAAATTGTGTGAACTTTATCTATTTTAGAATCTGATTTTCCTGTTCAGGGTAATTAAAATATGAGAATACCAAGAGGGGGATGGTTACAAATCGATTTATTAACAGATATCAGAGGATGTATATGGATAAGTAAGTTTTCTAGGAAAATGTTTCATAGACTTTCGAAATTATACAATCCAATAAAATATCTGAATTCTCTACCAGACTATTGTCTACATATGTATATGGTATAAATACGTATGTATACAATAAATCTAAATTTATTTTTTTCTATTTGCATCTTACAGACATAGTAGACTATGAAAGCAGATTAATCACCCTGTCATAGTATTAATCATGTTTCTATAAAGTTGATGAAACCTATCTGTAACCCTCTCTCTTGTTATTCTCATATTGTAATCACAAGAATAGGAAAATCAGATTATAAAATTGACTGTTTATAAAATATGTACACATATCACACAAGAATAAAAAAAAATAAATTTAGATTTATTGTATACATACGTATTTATACCATATACATATGTAGACAATAGTCTGGTAGAGAATTCAGATATTTTATTGGGTTGTATAATTTCGGACTGTATAGAATTCAGATAATTTCTAACTCATACTAACATGTTAAGGTGATTTAAATTCTTCTTAATATGTTAAGCCCAATATTTGTCACATCAAAGTAGCCTGGTTTTATAGAAACACAATTGTGATTAATCCTTTCTTCATAGTTTGCTTTATCTGTGGATGTAGATGAATTGCAGCCATCACAAGGAGGACAGAGATGTGGGAGATAGTACATTCAAGACAATCTGGTTTAAGACAGAGGCTAACAGGGCAAAATACACAATTGGTTGCTGCTGCTGTAGGCCTGATGTACAAGGGAAGATATGGATGATATGTATCACCACATTAGGCATGATGAGTGCACATTGAGTAATTATTATTTGGGGAGGACTTAATGAAGACATATATTGGAAGGAAGAAAGATCACATGCCAGGAAGAAAATGGAATCTATTCACCAAGAGATAATTACCTGAAACAGCATGAGATGGAGAGGATGCAAACTTTGAGTGCTGGATCTGATGACAGCATCAGAGGAGAATTTATCAATTTTTATTCATAAGTAATGACTGCAGTGAATAGATGATCTGAGGAAGTAAGAGATGATGTGAAAGAGCAAGAAAGTTAGGTAGGTGATAAAGTGTTAGTGAAGAGAATTATAGGGCATGAACACAAGACAGACAGACAAACAGACAGGGAAATAGGGGAGAGTTGAGGTTGACAGTCATTACTTATGAAAATTTGGAAAACATCCCATCTTTGTTTTCCAAATTTTAAAACCTTAGTATAGAATTGGAAAACAAAGATGGGATGCAGAATTTATGCTTAGTGAGAATATATTGTTGGAAGTAGAGGAAATAAGAGTTCTGGGGGTGATAGTGGATAAGGATCTAAAATTTAGGGGACACATCGCCAAAATTGTGAAGACAACACAAAGACTTCTGGGAATGATGCAGAAGTGGACACTGATGTGTAGAAGTAGGGAGATACTTGTTCCATTGTATAAGGCTTTGATTAGGCCACACATGGACTATTGTGCCCAGATTTGGTCACCAGGTTTTCAGAAGGATGAAGAGATGTTGGAAAGGGTCCAAAGGCGACTGACTAAGGTAGTTTCTGACCTCTGGAATGTTGAGTATGAGGAAAGATTGAAAAGATGTAATTTGCAGAGTCTGGTGGAAAGAAGGAAGAGGGGAGATATGATAGAGACCTACAAGTTGGTAAGGGGTTGTTATAAGATCAATGGTGGAGAAGTTCTACAGAGAATAGTGGGAGATCAGGGAGAACCAGAGGTCATCCCTGGAAACTGTATAAAGAGGGTGTGAGTAGGGGAGTGAGAGGCAAGTTTTTTTCGTGGAGAATTGTGAATGATTGGAATGCCTTGCCTGAGAGTGTGGTGTCTGCAAGGAGTTTGAGTGTGTTTAAGACACGGTATGATGAGATGTGTGTGTGATAAAAGGACCTCCCAGATGAGTCTTTGACTCCATGAGGTCTTGTTTAATAATAATAATAATAGAAATGAGCTATCATGTTTGTATATATATGCTTATACATATGTTTGTATACATAAGGGGAATGAATTGTTGCATTGATCGAGTACATTTATCCAAAAATTGTTAGCTAAATGGGATGTGGTTGGATGAGGATAATCTGACAAGAATAATATGGATTGAGCAATATGCTGTGTTTTGTGAACACAGACATGAAAGAATGGAAAGGAGCAGTGCTGTTGATGGTAGCAGAGAGCTATGCCAGTCCAAGGTTGAGATTCAAGGAACAAATAGTGGCAATGGCTTTGAGGCAGTATGGTGTTAGGTAGCAGTCAACAGGATCAAATATTTAGTTGAGTGTTGGATAGCAAAAGTGGTAATGTGAAGGGCAGTGAAATGAAAGGATAATAACTTTAATGAAGTGATGGAAGGGAGGCTACAGAAGCAGATTAAATTCCAGGAAATTACTGCGTGACCACTTTGCAAGGTTCTGTCATCTAGCTGAAGATATTGCAGTGACATATGTGATAAGATTTGATGTGGGAATAGAGGTTGATGAATTTAAATTATGTATACTTAGAATATTGCTGCATCTGAATGTAAATATAGACCTTGATTATATGTGGTATATTAGCCTACGTATTATGAAAATGTGCAATGGAATTGGCTACCAACATTGCTTCTGTCTAGGCTGTTTAACTTAAGCTTTAGCTATAGTAAAGTCCCAAGGGAGTGGATGAAGGGCAAAATAGTTTTGTTTAAAAGAGACTCCAAGACAGAGATTGTAACTTATAGACCAATCATTATTTCATAAGTGGTGGTATTGGAGAAGTTGATCAAAAACAAAATAATTCGAGAATGGGCAGATAAGAATATGATACTCTGCGAGGGACAGCGTGGCTTTGTAAAGGGTAAGCTATATCTTAGCAATTTACTCATATTTCTTAAAAGAGTGACAGTTGAGGTGGATAAAGGGAATGGCTGCATGATGATACTGCTGTATTTTGCAATTAGAGGTATAGGAATGTTTTGACATTGGGTAGTTGCCAAGGGCACCAGTGTCAGAAGGGAACCATAAGCAGGATATTTTACCAGTTATCAAAATTGTTACACTATAAATGATACTTAGCTATGAATTTGACAAGAGTACTAAAAGCCTAGCTACACCACTGTTTGCAAACACATTGAAAAGATACTGTTACTAAATGGAGCTCTGTTACACAACTGGAGCAAACAGGGAAGGATATGAAGCGTGATTATGAATGGGAGGATAGCTTATGGATAGACACCAAAGAGTAGTACATATATGGAGGAGCAGAATCCAGGAGAAAGTAGGTGAAAGTAGATGAAGCAATAGTCCATGTATAAAGCTCTATCCATTAGGGCTCTTTGATTAGACTACTGCTATTTAATCTGTATGTTAATGCTGTTGGAAATTACTTTTAAGGAAAATATTCATTTGTTTGCTGATGATGATGTAAAACTGGGTATTGCAATAGTTAATCAAGGTGATGTAGATAGCTTGCAGAATGTTTAAATATGCTGAGAGTATGGGCAAAAAATAATGTATACCAGTTTAATAGGGAATGGTGTAAAGTTTTGTGTTTTGGGATGAAAAAATTACAAGCCATGTACTATATTGATGGAACACTATTCCAGGAAATTAATAATGATGGAGATTTTGTGGTTTTGTAGATAGAAAGTTGAAGTTCAGAGGGCATAGGGAGACGGGCACAGTAGCTCAAAGGATTACTTGATTATCGAAGAGCAAGCAGAGATATGGAAGTTATAATCTTAAAAAGGAAGATATATCATCCAGGTGGTGACATTGCAGGAATGAATGAACCAATAGCTTATAAGAGAATTGTGGTGAATAAAGTGGAGGTGAATAGTCTATTACAAAACCTCAATGTCAATACATCTGTGGGATTGGATGGTATACCAGCTCGTGTTGTACGTGAAGCGGCTAAAGAATTGTCAGTACCCTTGACCATTTTGTTTAATTTGAGTCTCGGATCTAGGTTACTCCCAAGGGGGTGGAAAGAGGGGAAAATAGTTCCACTGCATAAAAGAGGTTCCAAGACTGCTGTTGTAAATTACCAACCGAACAGCATATCAAGGAATCGTTGTCAAGGTCTTGGAGAAAATAGTCAAGAGGTTTGGATAGACAAAAATTGGATACTGTATGGGGGACAGCATGGTTTTGTGAAGGGTAGATCATGCCTCAGTAACTTGCTCATGTTTTATAACACAGTGACGGATGAACTTGATAAGGGTAATAGGTTTACAGTGATTCTACAGGACCTTGCTAAGCCCTTTGACAGGATACCACATGGAATTCTAATCAGTAAACTGCAGAGTATGAGGATGGATATAGGGTTGGTGAGATAGATAGGAGGGTGGTTGATGGAGAGATATCAGAGAATGGTTTATTTTTATTCAGGAGTAGAGTCCAAAAGATGGCCTGTGACTAGTGGTGTGCCACAGGGTTCTGTTCTTGGACCACTACTATACAATTTGTTCAGTAACGATATAGGAAAGGATCTGAGAGGAAGTTTTCATTTGTTTGTTGATGATGCAAAGTTGGAAAGAGCAATAGTGAGTGCACAGGATGTCAAAATTGTGCAGGATGAATTCTAATCAGTAAACTGAAACGTATGAGGATGGATATAGGGTTGGTGAGATGGATAGGAGGGTGGTTGATGGAGAGATATCAGAGAGTAGTTTATTCAGGAGTAGAGTCCAAAAGACAGTAAAAAGACGAACCCTGTGGCACACCAAGATGTTACTAGTGGTGTGTCACAGGGTTCTTTTCTTGGACCACTACTGTTCAATTTGTTCATTAATGATATAGGAAAGGATCTGAGAGGAAGTGCTAATTTGATTGCTGATGATGCAAAGTTGGATAGAGCAATAGTGAGTGCACAGGATGTCAAAATTTTGCAGGATGATTTGGATAGTTTAGAGGACTGGGCTAAGGAGAATAGATGTCAATTTAATGTGGCAAAGTGTAAGGTTATGCATATTGGGGTGAAAAGATTAGCAGCAGTATATCACATTAGTGGAACTGTACTCCAGGAGATTGATGAAGCCAGGGATTTGGGAGTGTTGGTGGATAGGGAGTTGAAGTTTAGAGGACACATCACAAAAGAGGCTAAATCAGCTCATCAAATCACTTGGTTACTGAAAAAATACTTTAACAAGCAGAGACAAACAGGTTATTGTTCCTCTGTATCATGCCTTGATAAGATCCCATCTAGACTACTGTGCCCAGATATGGGTGCTGGGGTTTCTTCTTGATGGGGAGGAGGTGGAGAGGATCCAGAGATGAGTGACCAAGATGATAGCAGATCTATGGAGTGAACCTTATGAGAAAAGGTTGAAGATTTGTGGGTTGCAGAAATTGGTTGATAGGCAGAAGAGGGGTGATATGATTGAGACATTCAGATTACTGAAGGGTTTCGATAAGATTAATTTAGAAGATATTTTTGAAAATAGGACTGGTGGTGGGAGGACTATGGGACATACATGGAAGCTGGGCAAGAGTGTGGTTAGCAAGGGTGTTAGAGCTAGGTTTTTTACTTGGAGAGTGGTGAATGAGTGGAATAAGCTGCCAGAGTTTGCTGTAGGTGCCATAACTGAATGCGTTCAAGGTGAGGTATGATAGATACTGTGGGAATGTCGAATAGTTGTTCTCGACATGATGTTAGGGCCTCCCTCGATGAGTCTGTCGAGGGAGGCCCTTGACATTATTACGGACAACTCCTTGGAGTTGTCCGTAATAATAATAATTATAATAATAATAATTCCTCTTTATAAAGCTTTTGTGCACAAGTCTGATCATCTGCATTTCTTGGTGAATGAGAAGGCCCTGAAGTGGGTGGCTAGGATGGCAAGTGGTCTGTGGATGCTTCCTCTGAGGATAGATTAAGGGTTTGGAGAGTTGCAGATGACATGACAGAAACATTTAAGATACAAGGGTTTTATAGGATTTATACAGATGAATTTCAGCACTTGGCTAGAGATGGCCAAACAAGAGTCATGTCTCGAAATTGTGTATGGTTAGTAAAGGTATCAGAAGACTATATTTTTAGACTGGAGAGTGGTGAAATAGCAAAATGGGTTTTGCCAGAGTCTTTTGTGAATATATTGTTAATGAAGAGGTTCAATATGAGGTTTGATAGGTATCATGTAGATATTGTGGCCCTTCTGTGATGAATCTTCACACTCCATTGATGTTCCAATGCAATAATGATAATAATAATAACCAGAGCCGGCGCTAGGGTCTTTGCCACCCACATGCAATTTCTATCTAAGCACCACTGTAACAATCCGGGAGTGTGTGGTTCTTTTATGATAATAAAAATTTAAATTATTTGAAATTTCTTAAATAAATTTTGAGAGAACAGCCACACGTTGGTTCGCTAAATGTAACGAACCGAGGGTGTTGACTAGGCAGGATAATCGTTAAAAACCTTCAAAAATTCTCAAAAGTTAAAGTAATTTTGATAAAGCCACTTCACTTTAATCATTGAATATAATGATACAGGGATTATAGCCTTCTCACCGACCTGAATCGCTAACAAAATTAAAATGAATTTTAATTAAAGTTAAAATTTATTTGAACTAAAGTTTAAAAAATTCTTGCATTTTACAAGTTACTAAATTCTTAGTAACATGTAAAAAATTTTTAATAATTTTTATAAGTGGAACTATCTTCTTTTAGGAAAATAAAAGAAACTCAAGATAGATGAGAAAATAAGAAAAGCATTCAGAAATAATTAGAACATTTAATATAAGTATTCAAAAAATAACATCTTTACAGAATAACAGAAAATAAATTAAATTACATAAATATACTTGAAATTTTTTTAATTAAAATTTTAATGTTTTTGATTTCATATTCACAAAATTAGAAATAATGGTCTTAACATCTAATTCCTCACATATATCATTTTCAATAGCTATTAACGCCAAACTAACAAGCCTTTTTTTGTGACATGCTTGTTCTTAAGTAGGTTTTAAATTAAAACCTACTTTTAATCAATTTCAACTTGGAAAAGGAACATACACCGCTCGCTACACTAACAGGTAAGGTTAATAGTATTCTTACAGCAATTCAAAAGTTAGGGAAAGATTAATTATTGAACAAAATAAAATTAAGAATATCGAAAGGGTTTTGAATATTTAAATTATACTTCCTAAAAATATCCCGGAAAGTACATAACTCGTCATATAGTTCTATTGCATTTACATGTTTATTGTCGCCGTCCTTCAAGAGAATCTCTAAATCGTCATAATTTTTTCGTAAATCTTCATTATTAATTTGTAGTAATCTATACAAGAAATTGAAATTATCATAATATGTTTTTAGTTGTTCAAAACGTTCTATTAACGAACACATTGTGCAACGTCTAGAAGTGTATAAAACACATTCACTGTAAATTTATCTTCTGGCGATTGTGGCGTTTCGTCATGATTTTGTGGGACTTCCATACCAGTTTTAAATTCTTGTTCTCCGTCCACCTCTTCACTCAGTTCTTTTGCCGCTTTAGAACTTCTTTAAAATTTGCATCTGATTGATACTCTTGTAAGAATATTTTTAAGTTTTCGATAGATTCTAAAGCAAGTGCAATGTTCATATTTTTGTCTTGAAGCATTTTACTCACAGGGTTTATTCTGTTAAGTAAATCATGCCCAGTTATAAGAGAGCAAATAAATTTGTAGTCCTTTATTTTAGCACATAATGTTTGTGCTTCATGCTGAGTTTCTTTATTAAAATCTTCATTATTTAAAATTTCAAAAAGTGAATCGTAAATTTCTCATAACTGATATCGTAGATTTCAGTTATGAGAAATTTATTTCTTGTTATTATTCATTAATTATTCATTAATTTCACTTTCCCATCACGTATCTGATGGCTGTTTCAATGTTAATTTTTTTATGAACTTTAAAAAGGGATTGCCCAATGTTTGTATGAGAATGAAAAGAAATTGTATATTTCTTGAATAATTGCAAAGAAACTTCAACGTGCAAAGAAACTAATTGTATCTGCATTCACTTTGGCTGAATTGTTAATGATTAAATTTAGAGTATGAGCAGCACATGGCACGTAAAAAGTTCGACAATTTTTGTTTAAAAACAAATTTTGGAGCCCATATTTTTTCCCTTTCATATTTGCCCCATTGTCATTATTATTATTTTATTATTATTATTATTATTATTAAACAAGACCTCATGGAGTCAAAAACTCATCTAGGAGGTCCTTTTATCACACACACATCTCATCATACCAGGTCTTAAACACATTCAAACTCCTTGCAGACACCACACTCTCAGACAAGGCATTCCAATCATTCACAACTCTGCACGAAAAAAACCTGCCTCTCACTCCCCTACTCACACCCTCTTTATACAGTTTCCAGGGATGACCTCTGGTTCTCCCCTGATCTCCCACTATTCTCTGTAGAACTTCTCCACCATTGATCCTATAACAACCCCTTACCAACTTGTAGGTCTATCATATCTCCCCTCTTCCTTCTCTCCACTAGACTCTGCAAATTACATCTTTTCAATCTTTCCTCATACTCGACATTCCAGAGGTCAGAAACTACCTTAGTCAGTCGCCTTTGGACCCTTTCCAACATCTCTTCATCCTTCTGAAAACCAGGTGACCAAATCTGGGCACAATAGTCCATGTGTGGCCTAATCAAAGCCTTATACAATGGAACAAGAATCTCCCTACTTCTACACGTCAGTGTCCTCCTCATCATTCCCTTAAGTCTTTGTGTTGTCTTCACAATTTTGGCGATGTGTCCCCTAAATTTTAGATTCTTATCCACTATCACTCCCAGATCTCTTATTTCCTCTACTTCCAACAATATATTCTCACCAAGCATAAATTCTGCATCCCATCTTTGTTTTCCAAATTTTAAAACCTTACATTTTGCAACATTGAACTCACATCCCCATTTGCTTGCCCAATCACTCAATTTATTCAAGTCTTCTTGCAAGGCCACAACATCTTCACTACTCTTTATGGTTCGTCCCAACTTTGCATCATCTGCAAACAACTGAATATCTCCATCCAAATCTTCGCCAATATCATTAATATACAAGTTAAATAGTAATGGCCCTAAAACAGATCCCTGAGGCACTCCACTAGTGACTTTCCTTTTCCTGGATATTGCACCCCCATACACAACTTGTTGATACCTATCAGATAGCCAGTGTCCAATCCAATGCACTAATCTAATATCCAACCCCATCTGCTCTAGTTTGACTGTCAACTTATCATGAGGTACTCTATCAAAAGCTTTTGCAAAATCCAAGTATATTACTGTGTATCCTTCTCCTCTGTCCAAGGAAGCAGTCACTTTATTGTAATGAGTAAGTAGATTACTATAAACGACCTCCCTTTAGCAAATCCATGCTGTCCATCAAAGATTATACCATTGTTGTCAACCCAACTCTGGATCCTAGTTCTCACAAGCTTCTCCAACAACTTAACCACAACACCTGACACACAGATAGGCCTATAGTTTGATGCTTGAGTTCGATCACCTCCTTTATGAAGTGGCACAATCTTGTCCTCCTTCCACTCTTTAGGGACTTGACCAAGTGCAAGACTCGTATTAAAAAAATATGTCAAGACAGGTGTCAACTCTCTGGCACATTCCTTCAGAATATGCAGTGATATATTATCAAGTCCCACAGCCTTATTTACATCTAGTTTACTCAACTCCCCAAACACCTCTTGCTCACTTACAGTCAGTCTCTCCTCCCCATCATCAACTGCTCTTAATCTCTCCATGAAGTCACATTCACAAGATTGAAAGATCTTTATGAACTGCTCATTAAGTATCTCCACCACACATTCGCTCCCATACAGCTCACTTCGTCCCTCAAACTCATTCCACACATTAACAAACTGTACTCCCATCTCCTCACACATTTCAGCCAGAATATCATTCATAATCCTTGCTCTTCGCCTCATTTCACCACAATCATACCTAGGCAACACACTGACCACCCTTCCTGTCACACTATTCTCCTTTATCTTTCCAAGCAGTCTCCTGACATTCATTTTGACATGCTCTTTGTTCTCTCTCAAATCATTCGTACCAATTAATACAATTAACTCTTTTGCTCGTTCCCGCCTCATATTCAATGCCTCAATCACTCTACTCATTTTACCGCCTGGAAAACATACCTTGTGCATTTTATCCTCTAGCACACCTTTAATAATGGAGTCGCCATACAACGCCACTCGCTCATCTTTTGTTAACTCTTTCATGCCATCATGATTTATTTTAATAGTTTTGACCTGAATTCTCTTAATTTCATTCCGCATCCATTTCATTTCTTGCTTCATCCAATCCAATTCACCTTCTGAACCTCGCGACACATTCACTCTATCATTAAATCTTTCTAACTCTCGACCCCCTCTTCTCACTTTCCCTCTCATTCATCCTTCTTTGTTTCCATACTTTCGGTCCAACATACGTCCAACTTTCGCTATCATTCTTCTCTCTTTCACTCTCACATATCTTTCTTTGTTTCCGTACTTTCGGACTAACATGCGTCCAACTTTCGCTATCATTCTTCTCACTTTTACTGTCATTCATCTTTCTTTGGTTCAGTACTTTCGTTCCAACATGCGTCCAACTTTCGCCATCCGTCATTCTTTTTTCGCTATCATTCATTCTTTCGATTTTTTTTACTTGCGATTTCTGCACCACGCCATTTCTACTTTCATTTGTTCTCTCAATTTCGTTTCTTTCCGCCTCACTTTCGTCCCTTTTAACATCTGTTACGGTTGTCAAATCGCTCTTTTTCTTTTTTCCTGATTTTTTAACATTTTTTCGCCTGTCTTCCTCGCCATCCTTCTCTTTCAAATGTGCACTCGCGACACAATCGGTACTAGCACTTTCTGTCATCAACTTCATATTCGCATTCATCAATTCCTCGTTCAGGTCACATTTCGCACACACCCTTCTTCCATCCGCACTAAACATCCACAAATCATTTATGTAATCGAAGGAATACATATAACAGACCTCACACTTAACGAACCGACTGAAATCCAAATTAAAATCATGGAATGACAATGCCGCCGCCATTTTTTTTTTTTTTTTTCTGCAGGTTACTAGGTCTAATATTAACGTTTTCGTATTTAGTTTAAGGAAGAAAAAAAACCCCACACTAATAATATCGGTAGCGTACAACGTTTACAGCCGCTCTTAATTAAACAATTACGCATATATACTTAATTATTCCTAGTAAAACTTATCTGAATCAGGAGCTCTTCAAAACACGTTCATAGCGCTTGACCCACTAGCACCCTCTCTCCGAGGTCATACCCTTGACCTCGCATGTCTTCAATGGGAATGTTCCATTTTTCCAGTTTTTCCATTCTTGTTGAGCATAAATGACGTCCTGTGGAATCTGATATATCTGCAAAACCTAAAAAGTTTCCCCTGATCTTAACAATTCCATTGTCACAGGAAAGTGAAATAATAATGGTCATTTGTTCTGTTTTAGTTGCATCAGGTGTGCAGTCTAAAATTATGGAATAATATTTAGATTTTCGAATTGATAATAAAATTGTATCCCAGATTGTTACTTGAAGTTTCCAATATTTCATTTTGACTGTCTTTACTCAAATAGTGTACTCTATTGTTTCGTTGTAGGGTCATTTCGACATGATTTTCCATAACGGGATCAAACTTCGCAAACAGTTCGACTAATTTTAAAAAATTGCCGTTATTCCTTTCATATAATTTATCAGATGATCCGCAAAAAGTTAAATTTTGGCTACCAAGGAATTTTATAATTTCAATCAAGCATTCTAAACACTCGTCCAATGTTTCTTTTCCATTGAGTCTCTCAATCAATAGTAGTTTTGTTTTTTAAATTTTTATCAACTTCCTTTCATTTAAAGAAATTTTTCATGTGAGTTAAACTAGTCTCATGTATATGCAAAGTTGTACTTACATTTCTCCAATCGTTATAGCCTTCTAAGACTACTTGATTCGGTAGGTGTGAAAAGTTTGCAACAAAAGCAAAAAACAGAATTTAAAGTTTCGGAATAAATGAGCCATGTTCTTGGCATGAGGTCACCGTTTTCCATTTTTCAATTATAATACGTGTCGCCAAATTTATGACCATATGTATCTCTGGGATATATTATATTTTTTTTTGAAGAGGCCCCATTTCAATTAAAACAACTCGTATTCATCAATATTTCCCCATTCACCTGGATCTTCTAAATTTACAGAGACTATCAATGTGTTAGTTTCGTGGCAAACTACAACTAAATCTTCTCCTAACTATTTTTCACTTATATCATGCATCAATAGTTGCAATAATACTTTCATGAAAACTGGATGACGTACACAGTTCTTCAACTCTGATTTCTGATGAATCGAGTTGGTTATAATCTGCATCAGAATATTTTAATATGTTAACAAATTTATTAAGAGCCCCAGTTTGTTTCTTAACATCTGCTTCTTTCGCAGCATGATGCTTACGAGTTTGTGCACCGGATAACGATTTTTAATTTTTGATTCCATTTCTATTTTATACCCACAAGAAATTATTACACAACACGACACAGAGACGAAATAATAGTCCACACTGTGCTGCTGTCAGTAGCCTACTGAGATGCATACCGTATGAATGGTTAACTAGCAACAAATGTTTTGTACGAAAATTCATTTCTGCACACCCACGATTAGTCTTTTGACTCCATGCAGGCCTGAATAATAATAATAATAATAATAAAAACCGTTCACCATTTCAATTTAGATAGACTGCAGTAGACACAACATTCTTTATGCAAGCATTTAGCCTGCTCTCGCTGCAAAATTGTAAACAGCTGGCTGATCAAAGAGGCGACAATATACAATTTTTTTAAATTTTTATTCGGTGTATCTGGCCAATATTTATTTTAATATTGATCATTCTAAGAATTTTTTGTTTTTATTATAAAAATTTTGTTTCTTAAAAATGAACTTATGAACGGTGCCCCGGCAGCGGCACCCCCTTCGTAGCGGCGCTTGCATGCCCGCTTCTGCCAGCCCTGATGATAACAATGTATTCTCCAGATGGTTCGTCTCTTTTGTGGATAAAAAAAAAAAATAACAGGTTTCCTAGATGGAAACTTTATCACTTCCATATGAGATCAGCTCACTGCACTTAAAAAAAATCTTGTGCACAAGTCTGATCATCTGCATTTCTTGGTGAATGAGAAGGCCATGAAGTGAGTGGCTAGGATGGCAAGGGGTCTGCGAATGCTTCCTCTGAGGATAGATTAAGGGTTTGGAGAGTTGCAGATGACATGACAGAAACATTTAAGATACTAAAGGGTTTTATGGGATTTATACAGATGAATTTCAGCACTTGGCTAGAGATGGCCAAACAAGAGTCATGTCTGGAAATTGTGTATGGTTAGTAAAGGTATTAGGATACTATATTTTTAGACTGGAGAGTGATGAATTAGCAAAATGGGTTTTGCCAGAGTCTGTTGTGAATATATTGTTAATGAAGAGGTTCAATATGAGGTTTGATAGGTATCATGCTCCATTGATGTTCCCATGCAATAATGATAATAATAATAACAATGTATTCTCCAGATGGTTCATCTGTTTTGTGGATAAAAAAAAACAGGTTTCCTAGATGGAGACCTTATCACTTCCATATGAGATCAGCTCACTGCACTTGAAAAAAATCCTTAAAAAATGTTCTTCGCATCTTAAATGGGATTCAAATCCCAGCTGATCTCTTCAACCAGGAGTCATAATTATTACTGACTAAGCTATGGAAATTAGATATATTCATCTGTTTAAAAAAATTAATATATTTTATTCATTTATTATGATTATCATCATTATAATTAACATTATACATCCATGGAGTCAAAATATACTCATTCCAGGAAGTACACACTACCACACACAAAGCTCATCAAACCATGCTTTAAAGTTTTTCAACTTGAACACATTCACCACTCTTTCTCAGGAAATGCACTCATGCAACTCACCAACCACTCTCCATGCAAAGAACCTGCTCCTTATTCCCTTGCTGGCCTTGTTCTACCACTGTCTCCCATTCTTTGAAACATTTCTTTCACATTAACCTGGTAATAATCCCTCATCAATTTAAATGTCTCAGTCATATTCTACCTGTCCTCCTCCTATTCATAAGGTTTATTTTTTTAATGTAATTATAGTCAATTTCTTCTCACCTTTCTAATATATCCTTGTCTTCATGAAAACCAGGTGACTGAGGCATGATCAAGGTCTTATACTATGGAACTGCATTTTTATTTCTGCATGTCAATGTCCTCTTCATCTTTGCCATAACGCAGTGTGATGACTTTACACCTTTACATTGCGACCCCAAGTTTTTCAACTTGAACACATTCACCACTCTCTCTCTCTCTCAGGCAATGCGCTCACTCAACTCACTAACCATTCTCTATGCAAAGAAACTGCTCCTTATCCACTCATGCAGTCTGTTCAAATCCTCCTGTAATATTTCCAGGTAATTGTTCCAATATATTAATATACAAGGTAAACAATAATGGTCCCTAAACATACTCCTCCTGTTAACTTATGCCTCTGAAAACTGGGTATTATCAATGGTAGATGAAATATTGCTAGGTCTATTTTGAAAGAAGTGTTCTCAGATATATTTCTGGAGCAGTACAAGAGAATGATGTGTGGAGGAAAAGATATAATCATGAACTATATAGATTATTTAATAAGCCAGACATTATTAAATACTTAAAAATAAACAGATTAAGTTAGGCTGGACACATTATATGCATAGATAGTAATAAAATAGTTTGTTTAATGCTAAGCCAGAAGGGAAAAGAAAAATTGGAAGATCTAAATTAAGATGGGAAGATGGGAGTGATGCAAGATATTAAAGTTTTAGGAATCAAAAATTGGAGGGGTTTGGCATTGAATAAGGAAGGCTGGCAGAAGTTTTTGAAGAAGGCCAGGGCCCACACAGGGCTGTTGAGTCAATGATGATGATGAAACATACTACTCCAGCACACCACTGGTGACTTTCCTTTTTAGGATAGCACTCCCATACACAACTTGCTGATACCTGTCCGACAGCTTATCACTTATCCATCTTGATAATCTAGTATCTAATCCCATCTGTTCCAATTTATTTAATGTTTTGTATGGCAATCTATCAGAAGCCTTTGAAAAATCTAAATGTATACAACTGTATATGAATCTCTCTCTCTTTCTCTTGTTCAATACATTTGTCACCTTGTTGTAGTATACAAGTAAATTGGTAAAGCATGACTCCCTTTTACAAACCTAAGCTGATCATCATACAGTCAACCCAGTTCCAAATCCTACCCCTCACTAGGGGTAGGATTTGGAAATGAGTTGACTTGATGACTGTTTGACAATCTGACTAACCTTTCCCATCATTCTCTTATTTTCTTAATTCTTAGCCTGAAAGTATAAATTTGATCCTGGGTGTCTCTGTTTGGTTGGTTGAAAGTTGCACTGATTTTTTTTTTTTTTTTCAATTCTAACCCTTAGTTTTAGCTTTTAGTATCTGGGCATAGACTTTTCTGGTATGCTAAAAGGTGTAATACATCAGTTCTGGTATAATTTATATAAACCAGCTGGAAAGAGAAGGTCAGGTAGACCTCAAGAGGGAATATTAGATGAATAATGACACATCAGTAATTAGCATTATGATGATGATGATATAATCTATAACCCCTATTTTATAAATAAGAACAATGATTGAAATTCCACTCTCTTTGCCTCTGCTTTTCTTTGCAAGAAAAGCTTAATACTGTTAATAGCAAATTATCAACCTTGCCAGTGATAAGGCTATCATGTTATGTCCTTGTGATCTCTCAGTTTTTCATTTTTATAAATGAAAGCTGAGAAATCAGAAGGAAAGAGATAGGATAATGATGAGTTTAGACAGTGAGCAAAAATCATGAATGGTATGCTAGCAGAGTCATATGAAGAAAAAGGAGTGCAGTTTGTTGATGTCATGTGTGGATGCAATGGGGGAGGGGGGTGGAATTATCAAAAAGAGATGGATTGCATCTAAATGGATTATTTGATGTGAATTGACTGGAAAGATTTACTATAAGGAAGTGTAATCAGTGAAGTGAATAAAGTTTCAGCAGAAGTCAGAGATGATTAAATGAGCAGGAGAGTGGATCAGATAAGATCAAAGTGTTTGTTAATGGAGAGAGTGTAGGTTGAGAGATGAGAATGTTGAAATAGGAGTGTAGGTTGGACAGGAGAATTAAAAAACATGGAATCAGTGGTATAAAGAGAGTGGCTTTGGAAGCAGTAGTGAATACACATGTGGGAATGGGAAGGCCTGAGATGCCAGGAGAATAGTTGGGTCTGGGGGAGATATATAGGGTAAAGGTAAGTAGATGGCCAGAAGCATCAGAAATAAGAGACAGGAAATTGTTGCATTAATTCAGTTTATTAATGTGAAAATTGTTGAAATAAGTGAAATGTGGTTGTACAAGAATATCATAGCAGGAATAGAAATGGAAGGATATGATGTTTTGTGTGAGGATATGACGGGCAAGAAGGAAGGCATGAGTGCTGCTGATTAATAGTTGCAATGGTTTGAGGCAGAGGTGTGAGGTGGAGGCTGATAGGATGAGATATTTAGTTGGGTGTTGCTTTGTGCCAGGGAATGTGGAGGATGGAGACAAAAAGTGTATGAGCAAATTGGCTTAGTGAGCAAGTTAAGAATGATCATTATGAGGGGATTATAATTATGGCAATATTGGACAGAATTAAAAGATAGCATAGAAAATAGAATGAATTTCTTGAGCTCTTAAGGGATAATTGTTTTAGGTAATTTGTAACAGAGGGCATATGACAGTTGAGAGTCTTAGGCATAATCATATTATCAGTGGATGCTATTGTGAATGGAGTGTCTAATTGTCCTCTGTTTGAGGAGAGCAACCATGAGGTGAAAATACTTGCATTATTTAACCTCCTGAGCTGTGGGATACATTCAGACATTGCTTCTGTTAAATTATTTTTGACCAGTGCAAAGAATCAATATCCTTTCCATAATCATCAGCTTTCCACACATCCTTTCTACACAGAAATCCTCATATAGCTTGTCACTAGCCAGGTAATAATAACTTTATGGTCACTTTCACAAATTGGAGATATAGGCTCACCACTTTGCTCATAATAATGTCACCAAATGAAATGATCAAATCCATGACTTAATCTTTGTGTGCCTTCCATTACATACTGCCTAAGGTAGTTTTCTCTCAAAAACTCAAGAAATTAATTTTGAGTGCTCCTAGATGCTATCTCTTCATTTCACTCTGTTACCATAATTAAAATGGTAAAATTCCTGATGATCACTTTTTTATTATTTGCTATGCCAGTTTTCCTATACACTTCCAGGTCTATAGTAACATCTGACCAAATATCTCTTCTTGTCTTTACCTAATACCATACTGCCTCAAAATCCCCACAATTTCCTCTTGTCATCTTCATTATTCTTATCATCTCATCCTCCCATATTTCTCTGATGCCAACTATTTTTGGACAAATCAACTTATTCAGTGCAACAGTTTTGATTTCTGAACTCCTGACATTCATAGAGAAACACTGTAACTCATCATTAGGTCTATAACCAATCCTGTCTATGCTATCCATTAGCTGTGACTTCTCCTAACCTAGATTCTCCTTTTTATCACCATGCATCCCATATATGTTTCACATTCAGTATTACTTCCAGCGTCCATTCTCCTTATGATTCTGCTTGTTCACTTGATTCTTTCATTTCCCTGTCTGTAGTGTGATTGTATCATATAATTTGTATGGAGAAAGAGGAGAGTGATCTCCTACCTCTGTCCTTTCCCTGTCTATTCACATCCAAGAAATTGCTTTTCAGCAGTCTGTATTCCTAGTTGGTCAGCTTCCCAAGATCTGACTGGCTCAGGTTGTCTTTACTTCCTGCAGCTGAAATTTGTAAGTAATTTTAATCATGTCATCTGTTTTCTTATTTTTTAAATATGGCATGAATTTTGTCTCAAAAAATGAAAGAGTTTGAGAACAGGAATGAAACCTTGGAGATTCGGTGGCAAGCCTTGAAAAAAACCCTGATTGATTCAGCCAGAGAGGCATGTGGTGAGGTTGTCTGCAAAGATAGAAAAATCAGAACTCCATGGTGGACACAGAAAGTTAAAGAGGCAGTGAAGGAAAAGAAGAAAGCATATCAAAAGTTCCAGGCAAATAAGTCAATTTGTGCTCTTAGAGAATACAGAGACAAATGTAAGAAAACTAAACTTTGTGTAAAACTAGCTAAACAAAAGTCATGGGAAGACTTTGGCAAGAACATGGAAAATAAATATCAAGAAGGTGGGAAAATGTTGTGGAGGTTGTTGAAAAAACTTAGGAATGGAGGAAAGAATGCTGTAAAAGGAGTTAGAGATGATAAAGGTGGCATGAAAACGGGAGAAAAAGATGAAGTATCGAGTAATTACTTCGAAAAATTGCTAAATGAAACAAGCAGTGATAGCACAGTGGTAAAAAACACTCAACAGGCATACAGTCAGGAATCATATCCATACTTGAAGTAGAAAAAGCCATCAAAGGCTTGAAATCTGGAAAGGCAGCAGGGGTAGATGATATTTGACCAGAAATGCTGAAGTATGGTGGTATAAAAGTCGTACTGTGGCTGCATTGAATAGTTCAGAAGGCCTGGACAGTGGGACGAATTCCCGATGAGATTAGAGTAGAGCTCTCATAGTACCCACATATAAAAAGGGAAAAAAAAACTGAATGTGAGAATTACAGAGGTATTTCCCTACTGAGTATTCCTGGTAAGATTTATGCAAGTGTACTTGAGAAACAGTTGAGAACAATTGTGGAAGAAAAACTTGGTGAAGAACAAGCTAGATTCAGGCCAAAAAGAGGCTATCAGGATCAGATCCTCACTTTACGACAAATAATTAAGAAATCATGGGAATATAACAAAGATCTGATCTTTGTTATATTCCCATGTTATATTCAAAAGGCATATGACAAGGTGCCAAGAGAGAAGCTATTGAATACGCTACAGTTATGTGGTGTCGATGGAGCATTATATCAAGCAATACTTAGTCTTTATTTGAGTTGTAAGTCAGCAGTTAGAATTGAAGGAAGTACAGGAAGATGGTTTAATGTTAAATCAGGTGTGAGACAAGGATGTACATTATCCCCTCTGTTATTATTTATTTATTTATTATTTAGCGTATGGCAATCTACATGCAGTTATAAAGATATAAAGGTACAGTTATAACTCAAAATAAATATATAAAAAAGCAGTGACAAACAATTAGAATAAAACAAAGACACTTATACTTTCACCAAACAAAACACTTATAGGTTAAGATCAAGTTGTCTGATCCAGTCTATAACAGTGCTGTCGCCTCCAGGAAGTCATTTCTTTGACTTGTGTATGCACGAAGACTGCACTCAGTAGAGATGTGGTGGATTGATTGATTCGGGTGCCCGCAGTCACATTCCTGTGAGAGAATTTTTTCCCACTTGTACAGAGAACTTGCACATCTTCCATGTCCGGTGCGAATCCTGTTCAGCATTGTTTATGTCTTTCAGCTCAGTTCCATACCTCGGATGTTGAGATGATGACTATCAAACCATGTTTGGTGTTGAGCATTGATATTTATGCTCCATGTTTGTTTCCATTGCTCTTTAGTATTGTAGTTGGTTGTTCTCAGGTGTTTAGCTTCACAGAAAGAAGGGGGCCTTTCTTGATTTCAATCTGTCGAGCTGAAACTCTAGTATGTCGCTGTATATAGGCAATTCAATATTTCTGAGTATTTTACCATATTCACGTAGTAGAGCATCATGTCTTCGTAGGTTTGGTGGTGTTATGGTACTCAGCATTGGCAGCGAGTGAATAGGAGTTGTTTTTATGGTTCCAGTGATAAGTTGCATTGTGGTGTTAAGATGGCGGTCAATTAGTTAGGTATGGCAGCTGTTGAGCCAAACAGGAGCGCAGTACTCTCCACCGAAAAAAACCAATCCAAGTGCAGATGTTCTTAATGTGGTTGCTGCTGCACCCCAAAAAATGCCACATAATTTCTGGATGATGTTGTTTCTAGTTCTTATTTTTCCGGCTGTGTTTTCAGCATGTTTCTTATATGATAAGGTGTGATCAAGAGTAACTCCTAGGTATTTAGGATATTTGTTATGGTGTAGAACTGAATTTCCACATCGGATGTTCAGCTCGTCATGTGCCAATTTATTGCTGAGATGGAATGTTCACACTTCAGTTTTACTTTGGTTTGGTTGCAGTCTCCATTTTTGCTATTTTTGCATAAAGTAGTTATACATAGCAGCAAGGTTATTTGTGAGAATTTCCTCCATCTGTCTTAGTTCTCTGTTTCTGGTGGCTAACACTATGTCATCCACATAGCAGAAATTTCTAGATGCTGTATCTGGCAGGTCACCTATGTATAGGTTAAATAAAAGAGGGGGCCAGTACTGAGCCTTGTGGTAAGCCATTGTTGAGTTTCTTCTGATTACTGATATTTTCTCCATGGACAACATGGAAATATCTATTGCTGAGCATATTATTAATAAGCTGTATTGTTCTTCAGCACGGTAGTACTTTCATTAGTTTATACAGCATGCCCTCTCTGCAGACAGTGACCTATGTGGTAGTTAAATCAAGGAAAACTACGGAAGTTTTTAGATTTTGTTGAAAGCCCGCTTCAATGTATGATGTCAGAATCTGGACACAACAGCTGTGATTGGGCCTAAAGCCTGCCTGTTTTATTGGAACATGTTCAAGGATAGTGTTGCTTATGGGTTGAAGAGTAGCTTTTCCAGTAGTTTATATGTGCAGCTTAGTAGTGCGATTGGATGATAGTTTTGTGAGTTGTCAGTTGATTTTCTGGGTTTGGAAAGGGCTATGATCTTAGCTCTCTTAAATTCCTTTGAAGATGGTAAATTAAATATGGAAATAGACAACAGAATCAACAAAGCTGGTATGATAGGAAGTCAATTGAATAAATTCATATGGAATAAGAGAGAAATTAGTCGGAACACTAAATTAGCTGTATACGAGACAGTGTTCAAACCAGTTTTAACTTATGGATCTGAGAGCTGGGTCAGAAGTAAAACACTTGACCAAAGACTAGAGATTGCAGATATGAGAGTCCTGAGAAAGATTAGAGGCGTGAACAGATGGCATCAGTGGCAATATCATATTAAAAATGAGGATATTAGGAAAGAACTCGACATTGTCAGCGTCCAGGAATGCGTTAGCAGAGCTAATCTCAGTTAAAGTTTTGTTTTAACTGAGATTATCACTCTCTGCTAATATCACTCAAACAGAATGGGTGAGGAAAGATTAGCAAAACATGTGTTTTCTGCCACGTTGGCAGGAAAACGACCCAGAGGAAGACCAAAATATAGGTCGATTGATACTGTACAAAGTGCCTTAGATGATAGAAATATAAGATCTGATAATGTTGGAGTCTTGACAAGTAACAGACTGATTTGGAGGAAAATTTGTAGATAGGAAGTTAGTAATGATGCAAATTTTTCATGTAGTACTATCATATCCTGTACACCCCTTCAGGGTACATGGCAGGAATTTGATGATGATGATGAATTTTGTCTGTTTATTTTCATTTTACAAAATATGTTTTTTTCCTAATTGGCAATTTTCATTTTTTTAATCATTGAACAGTACTTAGCATTTATATTTTGGAATACTTATAACAAAGAACCAGCCCTAACATATCAGAAAAAATGTCAAATTTCCATTTTTAATTAAAATACATTTGTTTTATCTTCAGTACAAAATTCTTGTTGATCAGTGATATCGTTCAGTATGCTTTTATAGAATATAATTTGGAGCAAAAAAAAATTAGTCACTTGCCTTGTGACTAATTTTTTTTCCTTTTTTGCTAATTTAAAAAAAAAATTCTCTAGGGCTGTCAAATGTAATTTTCCAGAAGAATATCTGCTGTTCTGAGCCAAATGGTTGCAGCCTTTTAGTTATTCAGTTCCCCCCCCTCCTCCAAACCTGTCTAATAAGTAAAGAGTCTATATTATTGATGTTTTTATTATTATTATTATTATTCCTGACACCTCCAAGGAGTCCGAAGACTTATCGTGGGAGGACATCTACAACTGTCTCAACCTCTACACCGAACCTCTAATACTAATCATCTATATCAACGCCATCTACCACCCATCTCCATCACCACTACAACTAGTATTCTATGTCTGTAAATTGCGTGTGTGTTGTGAAGGGCCAATTTGTCTGTATGCGGGATGAAAAACCCGAGTTTCTGGGAGAAAAAACCCTGCTACCTCCGTATGAGATCAGCTAACTCACCTTCGATTGAAAATCGTCCAGATAAAGATTACTCCTATCGGGACGAGAATCGAACTTAGGCCTATTCCAATCAAAGGGTGCAATGTACCGGCGTTCTTCCAATTAAAATAACTCTGACATTTACCAAATTGTTGTGATTCTTTTTTGTAACAGTTAAACTGGACATTCTACAGAGGTAAGAATCTTCACCACCATGAACATTGCAGGTGCTTCTTTCAGTCTGAAAAGTTTGATCTAACCAAGCATAGCATTGCTATTAGTCACAGGATTTAATGAAGAAACATCAATGCTTTGCATAGAATCAGTTTCAAATCTAAATGATTGTTTAAGAAGCTATGAATCCATGCACCACTCTGTTATTATTATTATTATTATTATGGGCAACTCCAGGGAGTCATTAGACTCATCGAGGGAGGCCCAAATCATATTCATCACAACTATTCGACATTCATACAGTATCTATCAAACCTCGCCTTAAACTCATTCACTGTTACAACATCCACTACAGACTCTGGCAGCCCATTCCACTCATTCACCACTCTAAAAGTAAAGAACCCAGCTCTAACACCTTTACTAACCACACTTTTGCCCAGTTTCCATGGATGTCTCCTAGTCCTCCCACAACCAGCCCTGTTCTCAAAAATATCTTCTGAATTAATTTATAGAAACCTTTCAGTAATTTGAATGTCTCAATCATATCTCCCCTCCTCCGCCTATCAACCAATTTTTGCAACCCACAAATCCTCAACCTGTTTCTCATAAGGTTCATTCCACAGACCTGCTATTATCTTGGTCACTCGCCTCTGGATCCTCTCAACCTCCTCCCCATCAAGAAGAAACCTAGGTGACCAAATCTGGGCACAGTAGTCGAGATGGGGTCTTATCAAAGCTCAATACAGAGGAACTATAACCTGCTTGTCTCTGCTTGTCAATGTATTCTTCAGCAACCAAGTGATTTGATGAGCTGATTTGGCCACTTTTGCAATGTGCCCCCTAAACTTCAACTCCTTATCCACCAACACTCCTAAATCTCGTGCCTCATCAATTTCCTGGAGTACGGTTCCACCAATGTAATAATCTGCTGCTAATCTTTTCACCCCAAAATGCATAACCTTACATTTTGCCACATTAAATTGACATCCATTCTCCTTAGCCCAGACCTCCAATCTATCCAAATCTTCTTGCAAAACTTTGACATCATCTGCATTCACTATTGCCCTACCCAACTTTGCATCATCCACAAACAAATGAACTGTTCCTCTCAGATCCTTTCCTATATCATTAATGAATAAATTAAACAGCAGTGGTCCAAGAACAGATCCTTATGGCACACCACTAGTCACAGGCTGTCTTGTGGAGTCTACTCCTGAATAAACCACTCTCTGATATCCCTCAGTCAACCACCCTCCTATCCATCTCACCAACCCTATATCCATCCCCATATGCTGCAATTTACTGATTAGAATTCCATGTGGTATCCTGTCAAAGGCCTTAGCAAGGTCCAGTAGAATCACTGTAAACCCATTACCCTTATCCAGTTCAGCCGTCACTGTGTTATAATACGTGAGCAAGTTACTGAGGCATGGCCTACCCTTCACAAAACCATGCTGTCCCCGATACAGTATCCCATTTTCTTCTATCTAATCTTGTATTTTCCTCTTGACTATTTTCTCTATGAATCTTAATATGAATAACTATCTTTTATCAAAATATTGGGCATCATTATCCTAATTTTTAATATTTTAAAATCATTCTTACTTATTCATTCAGAGGATTCTTAATACAGTAATTCTATCTAGCATACAACACATTTCGACAGGAGCTAGCTGTTGTGGAAATAAATTTTATAGCTATTTTTGAGATTGATTTGATCATTGCACTAGTAATCCATTTGGATTGAATTCCAAATATTTGTATAATTTGGCAAATACAGTATTATTCATTAAAGTAAATTTTTTTTACATTACCACAGCTTATGAGGTTGGTCTGAAAAGTTCTTGGCCTCGACCATAGATGACAACACTATCGGCAAGATTTTTTTTTCTATTTTTTTCTATGAAATTGCAAGTCATTCTATCAAGTAGTTTGTTTTATATAGCTGTCTGAAACAAAAGTTTTGACATTTGGCAGAGACACTTTTGTCTCTACTGAATGGGCTGCCAAGTTTAAACGTGGCCATACCAGCCTTGAAGATGATCCACGTGAAGGACGTCCAAAAAGTGTAACAGCACCAGAAATCACTGTCCAAGTGCACGATATGTGTTGGATGACCGGTGAGTCAAAGTGCATGAAATTGTTGAGACTATAGGCATTTCAAAAGAATGTGTAGGATATATTTTGCATGAAGAATTGCAAATGAAAAAGCTTTACGGAAGATGGGTGCTGCGCTTGCTCACAGCAGATCAAAAATGCACTCGCATGAAAATTTCTGAACAGTGGTTCCCCTTAACTTAATTTATGTCGCCGGAAAAATAGCCTCTTTGCTATTTGTCGTAGTGGTTGGTGTGTTTTAAGAAGAATAAAACTGATTTTGTGCATCAATTTATTACTATGGATGAGACTTGAATTCACCATTACACACCAGAATCCAAACAACAGTCAAAACAGTGGACAGAAGCTTGTTATTCAGCACCAAAGAAGACAAAGTCAGTTCCATCAGCAGGAAAGGTAATGGCATCGGTGTTTTGGGATGCTAAAGGCATTTTGTTTATTAATTATCTTGAAAAGGATAAAACCATAACCCGGGAATATTATTCTGATCTTTTAACCAGGCTAGATGAAAACATTTGTGAGAAAAGACCTGGTTTGCAGAAGAAAAAAATCATTTTTCATCAGGACAATGCACCTGCTCACAAAGGTGTTTTGGCAATGGGAAAATTAAGGGATCTGCATTATGAATTGTTGGAACATCCACCCTATTCCCTAGATTTCGCTCCCTCTAACTTCTATCTCTTCCCAAAACTAAAATTCTTTCTCGTTGGTCAGCAGTTTTCTTCGAATCAAGAGGTGTTTGCAGATCTTACTGAGAACCACTACAGGGATGGGATACTGGCGCTGGAGCATTTTTGGAATAAATGGTATTAGTCTTAAGGGAGATTATGTTGAAAAATAAAAATAATTTTGAAATTATAAATTTTTTTTTCTTTGTTACACCGAGAACTTTTTAGACCACCCTCGTATGTGTAAAATAATGCAGATTTTTAGCATGTTTATTTCAGTATATCATTGCAATTACTCTGTTGTTATGTATATGTAAAAAGTAATAGTTAAATTGGTCAATAACATTAAGCATTTTTTGAGGTAGTGAAATAAAAATATTGATAAATTAATCAGTATCTTTTATTTATTCTCAGTTGATACTTAAAGGAATATTCACATGTTCTGTTTTCTTTAATTGTGCAGCACTATATGTTTTCAACTGGGCCTGTTGGAACAATTCCTTTTATGGCGCCCGAAATTCTCAGCGAATATCCTCAGCCATATGGTAAGTAAAACACTGACACCACTATTTCAGTGATTTAAACATTATGTGGAATTATAAGGCTGGTGATTATAATAGTCTTAGACATCAAGGTTAAGAGAGAGAGAGAGAAGAAAACTGTTAATGAGTTGGAGGTTATCATCTTTGAGGAATACTTCCTGGGCTCTTCTAAAGAACAGAGGTAGATAGAATGAAAAATACATTTAGCCAAAATATGGCTATTTTATGTTGCTGATATTTTTCTCATCTGGGAGGGGTTCCAAAGAAACATTAAATGGTTTCAGCTACTTCCTGAATGGTTTAAATCCTAAAATCATTTTAGAGCAGAAATTCCTTTACTTCATGTGCATGTCTCCATCACCAAACAAAACATACTAACTTTATACAGGGAACATTTTGATACTGGTAGGTAAAGTAAAATCCCATTTTTACGTTCCCACAATTTATGTTTTCCTGCCATTTACGTCATTTTCTGTTGGTCCTGTCTTAAGGCCTATTCTCACGATATATTGTTTTCCCGCCATTAACAACTTGATGTGGACGTTATTTCCCGTAATTTGTTTTTTTCTCGGGTGGCAATACTGATTTTCGAATCGATTTCTGCAGAAATCTGCACATTTCTGTTCCCAAATGGCAATGCTTTCGGCTGTAGTTTCGTTTCAGTCATCACAGTGACTTGCACGTTGGCAGCAGTGATGTAGTGATGAGCAATACCATGATTTTCAATCACAGTACGAATTGATATTGCAGAATTTCTGCTATGTAGTTTAGTGGTGTGTGATAGTTGCTTTCAAGTTGCAATGTGGATGAGCCATGTTAGTAACATGACAAAAAAAAGACAGAAAATGTATTTCGGTAGAAGAAAAGATGGCAATTCTGTGACGTGTAGATTGGCATGCCAGAACACGTGTGCATTTATCAAAAGATCTTGGACTCTACGTGCCCACTTTGAACACGATAGCAAAAAACAGGTCAAGCATTAAACACAATGCAAAGCAATCTGGCGCTATGTCAAAAAAACAAAAATATATCTGGATATCGACATACGATGAATTGGATAAGCTTGTGATGGAGTGGTTTGTTTCTATGAGAACATCAGGTATTCTAGTCGATGGTACTATACTCTGAGCGAAAGCCCTTGAATTTGCTGCGAGGTTGGGGATTAATGATTTTACTGCGTCAAATGGATGGATTGATCGTTTCAAGACTCGTCACTGGAGAAAGTAATAGTGTAGCAGGGGAAACTGTAATAAACCAGTGGAAACATGAACTAAAGACTATTATTCATGACTACGAACGAAAAAATATTTTCAATGTTCATGAAACTGGGCTCTTTTATAACATTCTGCCAAGTAAGACATTGTGTTTTAAAGGAGAGAAGTGTTATGGTGGAAAACTCGGCAAGCAGAGGATAACTGTTTTGCTCATGGTCAATGCTGATGGATCAGAAAAATTATCTTCACTGGTAATTGATAAATTTAAAAAGCCAAGGTGTTTCAAGAATGTGAAAAGTCTGCCTACTAAGTATGATGCCAACAGCACAGCATGGATGACCAGCAGAATCTTCAAATCCACCATGCGTGCTCTGGATGCTAAAATGGGAGCAAATCACCGCAAAATACTACTGCTGCTAGACCAATGTCCTGCACACCCTGAAGATCTGCATCTCAGAAACATTAGATTAGTGTTCTTTCCCCCTAATTGTACAAGTGAACTTCAGCCATTAGATCTGGGCATTATCCATACATTTAAATGGAAATATAGAAAAATGCTTTTTGAAAAAGCTTTGTTTATGCATGATAATGGTATGGACCCAAAATAAATGACCATATCAATCCTTGATGCCATGCATTATGTGGCCAAAGCATGTTTGCATGTTACTCCTGAAACCATATCTAACTGTTTCCGAAAGGCAGGAATTACGTTTGTGGAAGAGGAGGAACAACTGCAGGAGGAAGAAGAAGATATGTCAGTGCCCAACAACTGGTATGTGATGGACGAGTCTTCCTCACCTCAACACTATGTTGATGCTGGTGTAATCACATCAATGGTACTAAGTATAGAAGACATCCTTTCCAACCACTTTGGTGAAGAAGAAGATGAAGAAGTGGTTGAAGAAGACTGTGATCAAGAACCTACCATCCCTACTAGTAAAGAAGCAATGGAAGCTATCTCTGTTTTGAGGATGGGGCTTTTAATGCCTTATACACTGTGGAGAGGCAGGTGGAATTTATGAGTGCAGAAAAAGTAAAAACAATCAACAATTAAAGATTTTTTTTTTAAATAGGTAAATGTAAGTAATTGTAAATTCATTTATTTTCAGTTATTAAATTTTGTAATTTAGTATGTAGACTCACATACTAGCAGTAAGTCATCTTTTAGCCTTTTTTAAAATATTTTTTTACATTTCCTGCTGTTTACACTTTCCTGCTATTTACACTTTTTCCCATCAGTTCCCTGGAAAGTGTAAAAAAAGGGGTTTTACTGTATTTATATTCTACCACTTATGATCAACCTTCTCAGAATCAGGGGCATCATAAAAGTTCCTAAGTGTACACCATATCTACTAACAACAATAAAAACGAACAAGAATAAATTGATTATCTCTTGTAAAGAATGGCGATAATCTGAAAACTAATAATAAGATCTACAAAAATCACCAGGTGTTGCCACAAACATGCAATAGACCTCTAAGTTCCCTTCACATTTATGGAAAAATTTTCATGATGTTTAGGTCATCCAAACAACCTCATTTACCTCTCAAGAAGCCAAGTAGTTATAAAATATTCTACACATGTATCATGTGTTAAGTCAGACAAATTCATGAGGAATTTGTGAAAGAATATATTAAGCATGTTAAGAAAAAAGAATGCAGAAATCAGGCCTGGCTTATCATACTCCAAAGGAAAAACATCATGTAGTTTGTTAGCTAACAAGAATGCTGTATGTTGAATTTAATAGCTATATTTGTAAGTTTAAAGAAGCATCCAGAATGACATGATATCCAACACAGTGCAATAAAAATCAAGGCCTTATTTTTAAATCAGCTGTTGTGGGACTACATAAAAGACCTAAAATTCATGGAACTAAGTTACAAGAAGTGTTATGTTACATAATACAGATCAGCAATGAAGCATCTGTGACATCTCAAACTGTGTGCACTATGAGTTTAACATTTCCATTAACATCACTTTATCTATTAACCACCTTACCGGCCATTATGGATCAAATATGCATCCTCATACAATCCGTATCCATCATATATTTCAATGTAATATCAATGGTATTACAATTTTAATATGCACTTCGCATCCATGATAACTTGGACGTATATATATATACATCTTGGCTGGTAGCATGGTTAAAAATTATTTCATCACTGTACATTTTCAAATTGAAAATTAACTTTATTCCTGATGTAGTATGCCATGGTACATAGGAAACTAGTTGAATGAATAAATAATTTTTTTGTTCATAGTTATTATTATTATTATACTGTATCTCCATGGAGTCTACACACTTCACAATGAGTCTCATTATTATTATTATGGGCTACTCATGGAGTTCTTTGACTCATCAAGGGAGGCCTGAACATCATGCCAAGTACTATCCATTACTTGCTCAGTATCTGTCATACTTTGCTTTGAACTCATTCACAGTCATTGCACCCACAACAGGATTCTGGCAACCTATTCCACTCATTCCCCACTCTCCAAGCAAAAAAATCTAATCTTGACACCAATGTTAACTAGACTCTTGCTCAATTTCCAAGGATGGTACCTAGTTTTCCCACCACCAGACCTGCAAAAAAAAAATCTTCTGTATTAATCTTGCAAAAACTCTTCACTGATTTGTGTGTCTCAATCATATTATTTTTCTGCCTGTCAACCAAGTTATGTAAGTCACAAGTTCTTCAACCTGTCCTTATAAGGTTCATTTATTAGACCTGGTACCGACTTGGTCACTCACCTCTGGATCCTCTTCATCTAAGAAACCCAGGTGACGAGATCTTACTAAGGCTCTATAAAGAGATATAATAATGTACTTGTCTCCACTTGTCAGGATATTCTGAAGTAACCAAGTAATCTGATGAGCTGCTCTCTATCCACTAACATCCCCAAATACCTGCCTTCATCAGTGTCCTGGAGTACAGTTCTATCAATGTGGTACACAGTTGATAATCTTTTCAACCCAAAATGCATAACCTTACACTTTGCCATATTCATTCTACTTTACCCAGACTGCCGGTCTATTCAAATCATCCTGCAAAATTTTTAAAATCATATGTATTAACTATTGCTCTACCCAATTTTGTATCATCGGCAAACAATGGAATAGTTTGTCTCAGATCCTTCCCTATATTGTTAATGAACAAATTAAATAGTAGTGGACTAAGAACAGAGCTCTGTGGCATGCCACTAGTTATAGGTGTTCTACTGGACTCTACTCCCCTGTATATCCATTTCCATGTGCTGCAGTTTACTGATTAGAATTCCATGTGGCATATTGTCAAAAGCTTTTGCAAAATCCAGCAATCATCACTTCAAACTCATTGCCTTTATCCAAGCCCCTTCGACCAATAGCGGAAGGAATAGACAGTCCCAATTACCACCTAGCCAAGAAATTAGCAGCAACACTCAAGGAGTTGGTAGGTCATTCCCCCTCCTACATAAAAAACACACAACACTTTATAAACATAATCAAAAACATAACACTCGACAAAGACGACTTATTAGACTTATTAGCTCACAGGACAATTGTCCTGTGAGCACTGGAGCACCAACTCATCTTCTCTTTTTACTACAAGATCGAGCTTCTTCACCTATGGTGGGATTCTACTGTTGTTATCCAACCTTTATTTTTTAACCTATCTCTATAACCCTCAATATTTGCAATAACAACATTTAGCAACATGAACCAAGATTTTTATACTCTGACATCATGCTTTGCAATTCTTGTTATCCTTTTTTCCCTGATTTGTGAGCTCAGATTCGCAGAGCATTGATTCTTGACCTAATTAAATTTATATATTCAAATCCAGGAAGGTAACAAGTCCCATTCTTTAGACTCGTGTAATACAGCTCTGTCAGCTGAATGGTGTTATATTAAAGCCCATTTCCTTTGTTCAATTGAAGCAGTCATAATCAGTTTTCCATCAAGCCCCCATTCAGAGGTATATTGATAATCAACCTTAATATGTGAAGTTCCACAGATAACAGGACATAATTTTGAAGTGGAGAGAGAGAGAGAGAGAAAATTTTTGTAATCTGGAATAGATGTAATAGTCACTAACCATCAAACAATGAGGGAATCCCAAGACCCCAATGTTTTACAGTGGCATGGAAAAATGCTAATGGCACATTCTGAGGAAGACATAATCAAGAATGGACTGCTGAGTGAACAGTTACATCCATCCGAAACAGTAGAGACTCTATCCAGGACTAACCTACGATAGAGTCTAGGAAGAAGGAAGTAATTCAGAATGAAGAGTGGCTATTTTATTATTATTATTATTATTTTGTGACACCTCCAAGGAGTCTTAAAGACTCATTGAAGGAGGGCACCTGCTCTACAACTTTCTGTCTCCACCACTTAATCCACCAACTGCAGCGAAACTGCCACTATCATCATCATCTACACCAATGCCATCTACTGCCTGCAGCCACCACTAGTATTTTTTGTCTGTAAATCGCATGTGTTCTGAAGGCCGATTTGTCTGTATGCGGGATGAAAAACCAAAGTTTCTTGGAGAAAAACCCTGCTACCTCCATATGAGATTGGCTAGCTCACTTTCAATTGAAAAAAATAACCCATATAAATGAGAATTGAACTTAAGCCTTTTCCAATCATAGAGTGCAACACACTCTTTGATTGGAAAAGGCCTAAGTTCAATTTTACAATTGTACTACAGAGGTGCTTGATTATTTTATTTATTTAATTATTTTAAATGGAGCTTTTTGGAGAAAAGAGAGAAAAGATCCTAGAGTGAATATAAAATAGGAGTGGCCTATCAGAGAGAAGAGAACACAAAGATATCTCCACTCCTCCAGAACCAAGATAGAATGCAAGGACATGCCATGCAATGAAAACTGAAAGCTCTGAACCTTCAGTTTCTTGTCTCTACCTGAGAGAATAAGAGAGAGAGAGAGAGAGTGTACTTGACTTTGTCACATTGATGTTTATGCCTCAAACTTGAAAGAAGTCAACTACTTCGTTGAGGCATTGCTATAAGCCTTCTCTGGTATGAGTATAAGATCATTGATAAATGGCATGTCATTAACAGTGGTTGTATCAAATGAGTAGCCAGTATGGCTTGGAAAAGAACAAAGAAACTCATCAGCGATGCAATTAAAGAAAACAGGAGACAGAGGGTCTCCTGTTTTCTTTAATAGAGGGCACACACTGCAAGTGCTGGGGTGGATGTTGATCTGGAGTTCAAGGCAATAGTTAAGAAATTTGCAGAGCAAATCCCTGAAACATAGGCAAAGAAAGCTTCTAGACATCTTACAATAGACAATGCTTGAATATAGCTGGAAGGGAGACACTGTGAAAGACCTGAAGATCCAGGGATGCCATAAAGAGAGGATGGAGCTGGCATCTGTATTCAGAGAGAGAAGAGAAAAAGAATGAAAATATTCTCAGCACAGTCATCTGCATGGATGAAGGCTCTCTGCTTAAAATCATGCTGGATGTATGACTGCACATGTTTAGTTAACATTTTATGAAAAAGTCATAGGAAAACAGAAGCAACCATAATTGAACAGTAGTCAGAGGGTGCAGATGCATCCTCCTTTGGGATATGAATACTATTCTTCACTGGAAAAGATACAATGGTATACATCTGGTAAAGTAGTAGATCAGTTAGGTCTTACAAGATAGGCAGAGGAACCCATGAAAACTCCAAAGCAGTAAAGCCTTCTGATTCTGCAGTAGATAAAGTGGCTGAAAGTGAAGATTTTATTTCATGAAAAGAGAATGGATGGAAAAGTTCTGTTCCAGAATAGACCTCGAGTTATTATTATTATTATTATTATTTCATGACACCTCCAGGTAGTCTAAAGACTCATCGAGGGAGGGCACCTACTCTACAGCTCTGTCTCCACCAACTACAATGAACTGCAACTACATCAACGGCATCTACCACCACCACCACCACTAGTATTTTCACAGACAATCACAAACATCCATGCCTATAATGGGATTTGAACCCTCAGTCTTTTGACTGGAGAGCAGATATGCCAACCAGTTGGTGAACGAGGCCAGCAAAATCAGATGGTGAAGATGTCGTTCCTCTAAAAAGAAGACAAACTTCTTGTGCATCTCATGTTGAAGAGGGGAAGATGCTGCATCAAGTATTATTCTAGCACTAACACTTCTTATATAACATCCATCTGCATTTGGGTATAAGGGTGCTTGTTCTCTTTTCAGCTTGGATCAAACAGATGATACAGGATTATATTCTACTAACTGGAAATAGGATGTTGCCTGGCAAATTCTATCTCCAAATTTTCTAGTGATTCAGCCTAGTTGTAATAGATACTTCAATGACAGTCTAATACTTTTGTTTAAAATCCTGTGACTATTGTGACTAAGAGGAGACTGATCCCAAGATGTTGTAAGACATTCTTGGAGATGGGATGTACTGGCCCCATACTCCTCTCTCTCTCTCTCTCTCTTGAGATGGTAACTGAGAAAATGATAGCCACAAAACAGGGGGTATATGCAGATATTACCTGCTCCTGTGGGACCATTTTCTCTGTAGAACGGTAATTTAGAATTGCGTAATTCAGTCTGATTGCTACTATTTGCCTAGGCAGAACCTCTGCCAATATAAATGCTTCATGGAAGGCAGGAAAATGTTCCTGTTCAATAGTCCATCATGTCTTTGCATGTTCAATACATTCAGCATTAACAGCAATGGGATGTTTTCATGATGGTAAAAACATGATAGAGATGGTAAGGCTCTCTGACATTCTGGACATGCAAAGTCTCAGAAGATGGTGGTTGTACCAAGTTATTTTGATAGTTGGATGTTGTAGGAAGATTCAAAGTTGCTGAAGGATTCACAGGGGAAAGCAGAGAGTTTTGTTTACTGATGCATACCCAGGCCTAATATAGTAGTAAAGGCATTACTATATAGTTCTGTGTTTGGTCTCTGGAGCAAGGCTACTAGATTATCTAATCCTTAATTAACTCAGTATTATGATATATTTATAAACAACAAATTGCATGATAACCACAGTAATTTACTTTAATGAAATGAAAGTACAGATGTTTCATAATGTTGAAAGTTTATTTTTCACTTGGTTAGACTATAATAAATTTAGTTTAATCCTTTATCCAAGTGTGAGCAAACAAAGCTTGCGCCTGAAAGTATCCTTAGGACTGGGATAAGGGGGTACAACACCGGGCAACTTGTTGCAAAGGTGGAGCAAGCTAACATCACTCCTATCTCAGTATCTCCCATAATGCAAAATACATCTCCTTGCGGATTTGTATAATGTT